>NW_009218409.1:11051-36484 GCF_000690835.1 Fulmarus glacialis | reverse complement strand
TTAAAGGTCCCTTCCAACCCAAACTGTTACATGATTCTATGACTTGGAGTGGAAAAATCTTTCTGCAAAGATGAACACAGTCGTTGTGGGACTGAGGAGGGAGCCAGGGTAGCAGGCAGAGGGCCTTTGCATAGCAGGATTTCTTGGAAGCAGTGGCTTGGGGAAGGGGGCCCTGAGGACAAGCTGTAATGGGCAATACAATAACCAGCTGTGATTTCAGTTGATACTTTGACCCGACCAAACTCAGGAGGCTGTGGCACAGCCATGCTGATGGCAGCCTCTGAGCATAAAAATTCCAAAATAACTAGTGACTTTAGCTGCTTCAAAACACCCAGCTTGAGTCTCATAAGTGGGCTGAATCTTCCAAAAGTCCTGAGCATTCAGCCTCTGAAAACTGGGATTCAATTTTTAGTGTATCAATTTGGCCCTTTGGTTTGTGGGATGGGGGTTTTTTCTCCTTTTTTTCAAAAAAGGGGAAAGCTTTTGAAACCTTAGCCTTTAATCTTAGTAACTTCTGAATCATCTTCTATGTGAAGAGAGGAGATAAATTATTATGGAGTCATTTGAGGATTTACAGCACTTTAACTGCTCGCTGGCTGACCCACAGCATTTGCTTTGAAATACAGGGGCTGGTGCAGAGCTTTCTCACAGACCAGGTGTCATGCTCCTGCCTGGAGTGAGCAAACAGTGTGTGCAGGGGGAGATATTCTTTGTCTGTGCATTAGAATACCTGGATTTATGACTGCTGATGCCTTCAATCCTTTTGCACATCCCCTTTCTGCAAACATTTGAATTATTTGATTAACTAGTAGTGCTGTATAAAAGAAGTGAATTTCAGAACTGGAAGTGCTTGTTTAGGGTGGCTTAAATCAGTACATAACAAAATAATTTGTGGCCTTACCTGTTACTCATTACATGTCCCTTTTCCTTAATTTTCATACCGGCCTTCCTTTGCTTCCTCCATCCAGTCCCTCCCTGTGCTCACTCAGACTAAGAGCTCTGTTCAAGTACTATATTTTAATATTTCTCACTTCTCTGGGAAAAAATCAATGATGGGGAAAAGTACAGCAGCAGGGAACTGACCTGGCTGTACTTCAAACCAGTGATGTCCATGATAAGAATCTGTTGAACTGTGTTTTAATCTAGCTTAAGAACATAAGTATAACTGCAAAAATGATAGATTTGTTTAATTATAATGTGTCCCGCTAGACTCAATCTTATCCGGAGCGCTTAGGCAGGATGAAAGCACCTTATGAAGGATGCATACTACAATACCCAAGTGCATAAATCTTCATATTAATCACTTCCATAATACAGTGGCAACACATACATGCAAATATTTAGTTAGAATTTTGAATTGTTACAGTAAAACTGGCTCCTGTGAGCAGAATTCCTAAAATCCTAAAGCCTGTAAAACAGGGATGATGGGCACAGAGAAGACATGTGCTAGAATAGCTGTTAGTGTATGGGTTGTGTTAATCATTTGGGCCATATAAACCCACCTGTAATCATTGTCCTGCAACTCAGATGTGGAACTGCTTAACTGCTGCACTTGTCTCTCTACAAGTTTCTACATAAGCAACCAAGATCTTGCTGCTAAAGCTGGCAGTATGTTTGTGGGAGGATCAGGTTCAGCCCCTTGCTTGGAGTCAGGCAAGGATGTCAAGCTGGTTGTTTTGCTTCTATAGCTTTGCTGTAAAAATCCACCTGCAGAGTGAGGAACCTTTCTGAGCCCCTCATGGTCCCTTCTGTAGATTCCTCCTTGTTGCGAGCCTGACCCAAAGGAAATGTCTTCGTTATCCTCCTCCCTCCTCAGCAAATCAATATTTTCTAATGATGGAAGAATTCAGGCGCCATCAAGCACTTCTTTGGTGCTGAATCAAAGCAGCAGCATTAAAATAGACACTTAAGGTAAACTCTAACATGGTTTGTCATAACTGGGATGGGTAAGACACAGATTTGAATGACCTGACTCTCCTCCTGCCTTCATTTATCCAGAAACATAGAGATTGTCTTAATACATAAGGCTGTTGAAAGATGTAAATTCATGTTATTTTTGGGATGTCATACTTTCAGAGGCTATAGGGGAAGGCACAAGGGGTTTCCTATGCAGATTTAGGACTTGCAAACACCCATTCTATATGATTCTCACAGCTACAATTGTGCTCAAAGGATATGGTAAAATATCCTGGTTTCCATGTCTCCAAACAGAGCTGCCAAATTTCCAGAAATCCCAAACATGATAGCTACGCAGGCAATCACTAATTTGGTCTGGTCCATGCAGTCACAGTGAAGTTGCTGCCTTCAGAAATCCTGTGGCCTTTGAGGTGTTACACGCTGTGGAGGATATTTTGCTACCCCTTCTGGAAAGGAGCCACATAATTTTTCACTGGATTGTTGGTAGGTGAAGCGAAACCCTGAAGCTGCGACTCGGCATAACTCTTTCAGCTGACAGGTAGGAATGCTGCACTGTCAAGTTTATAGTTGTAAACGACACTTCAGTGTTGAGGGAGGCAAAATTTATATTTCACCTCAACAATTTTCTATTGTTTCCTTGTGAATGACACCAACATGATCTTCTGAAGATGGAAAAAGTGTTAACAGTTACCACAATGAATTGGGGCTTGTCTGCTTTCTGCGCACTCTGCATTGCACCCCTGTGTTTCACTTTGGGTGGCAGGCTTTTTTTTTTTTCCCCCGAATAAAACCTAGGTTGGATCAATTCAAATTATTAGGATTCTGGTTCTGTGGATTCTATTCACATTCTGCATTAAGAACAAAACAAAAAAGAAAAAATCAATCTACACACAAAGGCACTTGTTGCTGGATGCTGTCTTTGCTTCACCCACTTTCTAGCTGTGTGAAAGGAATTAATGAGGCACAGATCACGAGCTGATGTTTGTAGTTGTTCAAGGGCTTTTTTCTTTTGCTTAACTCAACTAAATAAGGACCGTTAAATCTCTGCTAATTTCTTAATATTAAAACTGCATTTAAAAGTATTTTCTCATTAATCTGTGACAAACCATAAAATGTAATATTTTTACCATGACTATGGTGAAAATGACCATGAAACTTGTCAGCTTTGTCTCAGGCATATACAGTGTTGTAATAATGGATGTTATCCTCCTAAAATACTTCTGTTTTCTATTTAATTTGCATGCATGAATTATTATACCAATTTTGGTTATCAGTAAATTACTTTTTTTTTTTTATGGGAGTGACGCACACCGGAGCTGAGGCCCTCTGTATCCTGTGACCTAAAAGTCATTCTGCCAGCGATACTTAACTGTTTTCTAACTGCCTCATTTTTAAGTGCGAATGACCTTTGTAAAAGGTGCTGAAATGACACTGCTGAAGAATGGATCCCTATTAATCTTTTAAGGTGACTTCAGCATAGGCAAGAGATAGCAAAGGTACAGCAAGCTCGCGTAGCACTGCGATGGCAGAATGTGCAAATGTATCACTGGCAGAATGTGCAAAAGGCAAATATCAGCTGGGCAGGAGGTTCAACTGTGGGTTTAGCCAAAACTGATGTTCTGTGTGAAGTCAAAATACATAAAGCATTTTCCAGCAGCAGACTGACCTAAGTGGGGGTGAAAGCCTTTGAGTATTGTTCCCAATGTACTGAAGCATCTGGTCCTTAAATCTTTTCTCTTTTTAAGCTCCTGAAATGCTCTTAATTCACTGGTTTCAAGATAGAAAAATCACATACACCCACAGATGCCACATCAGTTTGAGTTTTTGGCAGGTGGAGAATTGCATCTCCCTTTCAGGTCTTTCTGGCTTGGACACTGCCAACATGGCAGTAACATTGCTGTTCTGAAGGGACCATGCTAGCTGGTATCTCCAGTTTGAGATCTGTGTCTCTCAGGGAGAAAATGCATAGTGCAGGCATCATCAAGCCTAGGCTTTGAAGAATTCAGTGGGAAACTGAAAGTGCTAAGAGAAATTGTCCTTTATCATGAAGCTCTCTGATCTCTGGAAAACACAGATGTCAGCAAAGAAGTTCACAGTGCTGGGTATGTTGTTCTCTCATCCTGTCTCTTCCCACTATTTAAATGTTTGTTGCACTGAAGTGTACTAAAGTCTGGTGCTTCATGCTATTTTTTTTTCTACCCCTTGAGTCAGCTCACTAGCCTTAGGTGGGCTGTAAGAAGCTGCCTGTTTTCTAGCTGAACAATGGAGGCTTAGAAGGATGGAGATCAACTTTGACAGGCAAATGTTTGTATTTGCTATCTACCATAGAGAAATCATCCATAAAGGGTGGAGAAAATACATGCTGAGATAAAATATAAACTAAAAAAGGTTCCAACAGCAGAGGTTTATAAAGGACGTGTTGACTGAACTGGAAATTTGAGAAGAAATGTTTTTCTTCCTCCCTCTAGTTCTTGCATCTTCATGACCTGGGAAGTAACAAAGTCATTTGGTGATAATGCTTTTAGTTTAAAACCTCAAGCCAAAGAAATTGTATGGATTTAGAGTAACTGTAGGGCTCACTAGGGGAAGTGGACTATGCCTGCTGCCATTGACTTGCACCCAGGCAGGTTTAGCCAGCGCTGACATTACGTAGGACCTGGGGTGTCTTTGAAGCGCTCCCTTCCATGAGTCCCTCACTGCTGGCACTTTGTACATGAATACATGCTTATTTTCATGCAGATATTTATTTAGATCGACTTCTACACAACATTGAGACGATCATGTAGTCTTTTGTACCTACATTCCCACCCCATTTTAAAATGAGAATTACAATGCCATTACAATGTTATTTATCTAGTGCTTTCTGCACTCCTCAAAAGGAATTTTGATGTATAGAGTACACTTTGCCTGCTTCCAGTCATTTTTCTGCTGAATACCAGCATTGTTATATACCTCTGCCTCATGGGCTGAGAGATCAGCTTTCATTGCTAAAAAGGCAATGCCTTCTGGTTTCATATGTGCATGTGTGTAGGCAGATATGCAATGGAGAACTCTGGTGTATGGGGGAAGCTTGGACCATTTGGTAACATTGAAATGCTGTAAGAGGAGCTCTTGTGTTTAGCCTTGTTGTGCTTCCTCCTTCTCTGTTCATTTGCTTGTTTAAATATTTTATTTCACTTCTAGTTGAAACAGCAGGATAGGAAGTACCTTGAGGGTGAAGGAAAGGTATTACTTTGTTTTATGGTTCATTGTTCTGCAGGGAGAACTTGAAAATACAAAGTAGTACACAACCCATGAACTGAAAGCCTACAAAGCTATGTTAGATTTTTGTTGCTTGTTTCCATCTAGAAGGGGAGGCTGAAAATGATTCATTAAACAGAAAACAGAGTAGAACTATGACAAATGTATGATGTCTCAAGTAGTCTCAGAAATAGATTTGGCATTCTCTGCTGAAGAAGATATGTTATTGGACAAGGCTAATAAATTTGTCTTAAGCTTTTTTTGACAGTCTTCAGCTCTCTGACAGTATATATGCAACGCTTAACCTGCAAAAGTCATATCTACTAATGTCTTAGCTGCTCCTTAAAGACTAAAGGAAAAGAACTGGTGCAAGTCTAGCCCAGAAGACGTTTTGATGCATCATCTGTAGTAAGGTGACCATCTCCTCAAAAAAAAAAAAAAAAAAAAAAAAAAAGATTTGGAAGTATGCATTTGTTTTGTTCTGGTGCTTAATGCCTGGAACAGATCCATGGCTGATATGCTTCCCAAATGCTGTGCATTAAAGACCTCCTTCATTTATGATTAAATATTTCTGTATGGTAGGTACTTTTACTGTGGTTCTGACAGTTGTTCTTCATCCCCTCCTTTGTCATCTTTCTTTACATAATCAAAGACAACCACTGCTCCATTTCTAATATACGTTGAAATGTGCTAAAAAACTATTCTTCCTTTTTTTGCATAATTCTGAGCAAAAATCCATCATTATAAAACTTCCACCAGAAAGCTAAATATCACGTCTTCTAAATTTCCTAGAGGAAAATATTTTTATCCTGAACAAATCCTTATTTTTCACATAGCTCTTGAATAAATTACATATATTGAAGATGTACACACAAACTCAAACTAGTCCAAAAAAAAAAAAAAAAAAGAATCCTAACAAACAGCAATTTCAATAGCCCAATTATATCTAAATTTCCTTTGGCCGTGAAGTAAAATGTCTGCTTTATTTCCTTGAGCCTTGGTTGCAGTAAGATTAAACAACAAATGTTGAATTGAGCTGTAGACTAGTGCTGGAAGCTGTGTCTCTGTCCTGGGAAACTCTTTCAGGATTTTTAAAAATGTTTCCTTAAGTTCCTCACATAGAGAGGAGGAATGTTGCTTGCATTTTCTCCTCCTTATCCTTGCCCCCAGCTACACCAACGGCAGGGTAATCAAAGCACCTACTTGGAGTGCAGGAAACAACAAGCCATTTAAACCAAGCAGGCCATCTGGATTTTGGTGGGAAATCAACCCCTCTGTTGCCAATCTCCCCCCACTCCTTCCTTTGTCATTGCTCTCCCCCAGGTAGCTCTCTTATTCAAGATAGAAAACCTTGCTGTTCTGTCTTAGCAACAGAATCATAGAATCATAGCATATCTCAAGTTGGAAGGGACCCATAAGAACCATCGAGTCCAACTCCCTGCTCCTCGCAGGACTACCTAAAACTAAACCATATGACTAAGAGCATTGTCCGGACGCTCCTTGAACTCTGACAGGCACATTGGCCGGACGCTCCTTGAACTCTGACAGGCTTGGTGCTGTGACCACTTCCCTGGGGAGCCTGTTCCAGTGATTGACCACCCTCTCAGTGAAAAACCTCTTCCTAATGTCCAGTCTGAACTTCCCCTGATGCAGCTTCATTCAATTTCCTTGTGTCCTAACGCTGGTCGCCAGAGAGAGGAGATCAGCACCTCCCCCTACACTGCCCCCGCCTTGAGGAAGTTGTAGACTGCAATGAGGTCACCCCTCAGCCTTCTCTTCTCCAAGCTAACAAACCAAGTGACCTCAGCCACTCCTCATAAGTCTCGCCCTAGAGGCCTTTCACCATCTTGGTCGCCTTCCTCTGGACACACTCTCATAGTTTGATGTCCTTCTTATATTGAGGCGCCCAAAACTGCACACCGTACTCAAGGTGAGGCCACACCAGTGCAGTGTAGAGTGGGACAACCACCTCCCTTGACTGGCTAGCTCTGCTGTGCTTGATGCACCCCAGGTATTCAACTTGCCACCAACCCAAACCCCCACATCTCTTTCCACGAGGCTGCTCTCCAGCCTCTTGTTCCCCAATTTGTACATATAACCAGGATTACCCTGTCCCAGGTAGAGAGTCCGGCACTTGCTCTTGTTAAATTTCATATGGTTGGTGATTGCCCAGCTCTCTAGTCTATCTGGATCTCTCTGTAAGGCCCCTGAACCAAACTAACACTAGTTTGGTCAAGGAGTTGAGTGCATTTGTCACCCCCAGCCAGCAACTAAACCCCACACAGCTGCTTGCTCACTGCCCCCACAATGAGATGGGGGAGAGAATTCGAAGGGTAAAAGTGAGAAAACTCATGGATTGAGATAAACACAGTTTAATAGGTAAAGCAAAAGCCACACATGCAAGCAGAGCAAAACAAGGAATTCATTCACTACTTCCCATGGGCAGGCAGGTGTTCAGCCATCTCCAGGAAAGCAGGGCTCCATCACACGTAACCGTTACTTGGGAAGACAAACGCCATCACTCCGAACGTTCCCCCCTTCCTTCTTCTTCCCCCAGATTTGTATGCTGAGCATGACATCATATGGTATGGAATATCCCTTTGGTCAGTTGGGGTCAGCTGTCCCAGCCGTGACCCTTCCCACCTTCTTGTGCACCCCAGCCTACTCGCTGGTGGGGTGAGGTGAGAAGCAGAAGAGGCCTTGACTCTGTGTAAGCCCTGCTCAGCAGTAACGAAAACATCCCTGTGTTATCCACACTGTTTCCAGCACAAATCCAAAACACAGCCCCATACTAGCTACTGTGAAGAAAATTAACTTTATCCCAGCCAAAACCAGCATATTAATGTACATTAGATTCCTGCATCCAGATCATTTATAAAAACATTAAAGAGCACTGGCCCTAAAATTGAGTCCTGGGGAACCCCACTGGTGCCTGGCCACCAGCCTCATGTAACCCCATTTACTATAACTCTTTGAGCCTGACCCATCAGTCAATTGTTCACCCAACATATTATGGACTTGTCTAGCTGTGTGCTGGACGTTTTGTTCAGAAAGATACTGTGAGAAACCGTATCAAAACCTTTGCTCAAATCCAAAAAAAAACCATCTACTGGCTTCCCTTGGTTGACTAGATGGGTAACCTTGTTATAAAAGGAAATTAAACTAGTTAAGGAGGACTTTCCCCTGATGAACCTGTGCTGGCTATGACCAATGAAGTTCATTTCTTTTGCATAAAGGGAACCCAGTGTTTCATTGATTAGGTTCTGCTTGAAGGTTTTAGGCCTGGTGCTTTGACTTGAGCACTTAGTTTTGCAGGATAGAGGCAAGGTCACATAAAACGTACCTTCAGGGACACTGAGAAAGGTACTTATCACAGATGTTTATCTTGGAAGTCTCTTTGCTTTCTTTTTCTTCCCTATTCAGATGATTAGGCATTTGATAAACAGCTTGGAAGAAATATTTAATCCTCATTTGCTGGTGAGTGCAAGGAATTAATATTTGGCATGGATGTTCAGCACTTCTGTGGAATTTCTGAAACCACAGGCTAAGCATTTTTTGTTTGGTTGGGTAATGTAGACACTATTGTGCAGTAATCAAGAAACAAACCTTTTCCTATCAACAGAGTGCTTACATAGGGGATATTAGTCTGTTTATTCAAAATGTTCATTAGTCAACAGAAGTCTTAGCTAACTTAATTTTTCATTTTTCTTCACATAAGTATATACATACCTATCTCTCTTTTCCATCTTCTATAAAGTCTCTCATCATTAGAAATAAAATTCTTCCAAGTAACGGTTATCGTAACATGAGTTAAGACATCTGTGCTCTGTAGGCACACCCTAGAGTATCATAACCTCATCTGAAGTTTTGTGGCTCATGATGGCCTGAGGCATGATGTTCCATTATGGCCAAACCTGAAAGTTATGGTTTACTTTAAGACCTTTGTTACTGGGGGCAGTGATTGAATTTGTTCAAAATTAGTCTTTCTCACAGTATGTTCCCCCAAACTATTTAGCCATTTGGACTGGTACATGCATTGAAGATATGATTGCCATCACTTTTGCAAAATATTCCATAAAGACACATCAACAACTCAGTTTCTGTGGCCTGGTTTTAGGGACTTACTCTGCATGTGTGTGCACTGAAATCAAATAGATTAAAATAAAAAAGATTTTTTTTTTTTGACAGTGCCTTGGTTGAAGTAAGCAAGAAATTGGAAGCTGTCTGGACAGTCATCCATCAATGACCTAATAAAATTGATTTAAGGGTAGAGAGGCTAGGAGAATGTTGTTACTAAACCATGTTATAATGACATGAAGATCTCCCACTTGGACACATGAATTCTCAAGCTCTTTTTCAGGGGAGTCCTAGACAAATTGTCTCTTTTATTCTGCATTGAGTAGGTCTGTGAGATCCTGCTAATATATTGATCCCTAGCTCTAGTCTCACGTTGGGCATTAACTTTTCTTACCCCTTACACTTCACATTCATTTGAGGGGGAAGGAAAAAAAAACACTGGCAACAAAATAAAACAACTGAAATAATCTTTCAGTCAAGGTCACCTAATAAGCCTTCTTAGGCTGTTACTTCAACGGTGTAAGGACTACTGGTTCTTTCTACAGTTCTTCAGCTATAGGATCAGGCCTGAGACTTGCCTGAGCATCTGTAGCATGAAGTTCAGACAATATAGGTTTTCTACTCCAAAACAGACAATTTTACTTCTTTCTAATGAGAAAACATACACCATTTTTCTTGTTCACTTTCAAACAAAGCATTCCTGTGCCCCTGCTTTCCCCTGTGTTCTATTACTGAAGAGTTGCTCTGATTCATACTTGCAGAGTGCCTGAGTAAATGGAGCTTTTTAGGGATGCAAACTTTTTAAGGACTATACTACTGTTCATTTGCAAGTTGCAAAGGTAAAATCTAATACTTCTGGATATTACATTTTAATATACAAGCTCCAAAAAAAATGGAGCATGTCCATTAAGTCTTTGATGTTTGTGCTGCAGAGACAGTTCTTGGTATAACAAAATAAATGTCACTTAGTCATGCTTTTAATCCAGGCACTCTTCATCCTGTTGAGTGAGCAAAGCTTTAGCAGAAGAAGGGCTGATATGTTCAGTGCTCAGCTGAATCATTTAATGCATGTTCTCAAAAGTTTGTCAGTATTGATTTACTTTCACTAAAAGCCCCTACAAAAATGATCAGGTATAAAATATTAGATGGACCGCAAAAAAAAAAAAAAAGCAATATGCAGCTTGCAGTTTATTTTTTGTTACAAGAGTTGTCTGGGAAAGATCTGGAATATCAGTCAGATACAATAGCAGCTCTAGATGGTAGGTAAAAGGGTAAATCGGACATTTTTTTAGTTTAAATCCCTTTTATGCCACGCATAACAGCCTGAATTATAAAAGCTTCTGTCCTAAATAGAGTCGCGATTTTGAAATGAACTGGACTGGGAAGAGGCTGCAAGCAGTCAATGCTTTAGGCAACTCTTGACAGCGGATGCAAAGTATGCAGAGTTGTAGAAGTCCTGTCATACAACAACATACTTCCCTCATCCCCCACCCCCCCAGTTCTTCCTTTCCCCTCTCTTTGCAATTTTCTTCTGCAAAACATAAGAGTTAGTTACAAAGCTCTACCAATACTCTTTCTGTGCCCTTAAGGGAGGAGCCCATTTCACTCAGTTACCCGTCACTTTTCAAGATATCATCTTATCAGCATTAACTCGGAGAAAATTGAAGGTGACTTTCACAGGAAGATGGGCAAAAGGTGCTCTAACTAACTTAGGAGGAAACATAATTAAAGTCATCTCAATGGTACAATAGAAGTTAAAATATCCACAACCCTGTGTATTCAACTTCAGTCTGTCACTTTACAGACAAACAAAGCTGGTTCTGCTGGTGAGGCATCTGACAACTCTAGGTTGGAGACAAACCTCTTGGTGACCAATAAATCTCAAAGTCATCACATGCAATTATGTATCTACCATTGCAAATGAAGTGATGTTGTTTTCAATTTCTCTTATGCGTTCCCATAAATGGCAGTGTTTGCAAAAAGATGAAAAACGGCCAGATTCTTGTTTGATATACTGTATATTCTCGTTTGTGTGAGCATGTGTGAAAATTGGTGAGCTTGGATTTTCAGGTGAATTACACTGTTTTTCCTTGTATAGAATTATAACTTAGTGGATCTTTTATTTCCGCAAGAGAAACTGAAAATAGGTCATCTGAATTCTCCATTACTATACTGTACGTGCCCCTCGGATATTGGAAAAATTGAGACATGTCAGTTAAATACAGCAGACAAAATAATATGCACATCAATCAGTGACTGGAAACAGTGTCCAAAATGTTATTTATTGCAAGTTTTCATCAAATATGCATTATTCTAATGATCGACACGTTACAAAGACAGACACTTTGGAGAAAAATGATATGGAAGAAGACTAAAAAAGATTGTAGTCTACTTGGTGGGGAAATGTGGTTTAATTTAAAAATCATATAATTGTTACGGAAAGAGCCATATAAATCAAACATTTCAGTGTTGACAAGACTTTTATCAGGCATTCTAGTCCTCTCTAGTCTCCCAGATATTACCCAATGAGTATGTATAATAAAGTCAATTTCCAAGCTGTTGCAGTAAGAATAATGATATAAGTTTTCCTTTCTCTTTCATTATTGGGAAAGTTTTACCCTGTTTATTTGAACAACATTGGTGTGAATAGGGAAAAGTGCATGAATAGAAAGAAACCATCCACTATGCTTATAAACTTACATGCAGTACATTGCCCTTGGCATAGCCACAGTTCTTACAAAGTCAATACAAAAATTCAGTCCAAATTCTTTTCCTCCCTAGTTCAATGAATCAACTGAGTGGAAAAATTCCCTGATTTCCACCCCACCCCCCCCCACACACACACCCCGATACTGGCATGAACAGGTAACAAACAAGTTTCATGGAAAATGGCCACAGGTAATAGAACAAAAGAACCGCTCAGCATCCCTTCCTACTCCCACCTCCCTGTCTCTCGTAGGTGCACACACATATGCACACATTGCCCATTGATTCTATTTTTCTCCCCTATTTTTCAGTAAGTTCTGTGTGTTAATTAGTAATTGTGCATGTGGTTAGCTCTCATGTTCAATTTTTCATAAATGAAGCTGCAGGTACACTGCAGTTCTTGTAAAATCTTCACAAATTGATGAGGTTTTAGAAGAAGGAGACTGTCTTTTAAGACTGAGAGTCTCTGCGAGCCAGTTAAGGACCAGCGTCAGTAAGTTTTGAAAGGGAATACAGCAGCTTCTAAGGAAGATTCAGGCGCTGCCTAAAGACTGAGTTAACTGAAGAGGAAGGAAGCCTGAGGACTTTATTTTTATCAGCAGCAGCTTCTAATAACAGGGTGACTTAACTTTACAGGGCAACTTGACGATAAAATGTACTGCTTTTTTTTTTTTTTTTTTTGAGAGAGTGAAAAGTCTCGTTGCTGATGACTTTTTTTAACTAAGAATTGCATTCTAGAGACCTAGAGACTACCTTGTAGACAGCATTTTCCAATAACTCTCACAAAACAAAGTAGCATTACTGGGGAGGAGATAGAGAAGTAAGAAGACAAACTTGTGGCAAACAGGTCTTGCATCAGCATGACAACCAATTCTTCTCGGAGTTTAACTTTTAAACAGAGGGCTTGTGTGCTAGTTCCCTAAAATTAAAAATGGATCCAGAGGAAATGACTTCCCAGAGAACAAGCCGGCCACTTTGGACAGACTGGACACAAGCCATCCACACAGCTGCCTGCGGCTCCAGCCAATTGCTGGTCTGCATGCTGCTCGGGGAGTCCTGTATCTTCCGTGGAGCAGCGAGCATATGGGCCTTTCCACAGCTGACTCCAACAGAGGAGGAGGAAAAAGTGGCAGAAAAACATCAGGGTTTGCTTTGCTTAGTTGTGGTGGACGGGAGAACTTTAAATGCCGAGGAAACATGTTTAAGGTGTGTGTGTGTGTGTGTGTGTGGAAAAAAAGCAAGAAGAGATTTTTCCCAGGAAGGTGGGTAATCCTCCTTAGCCTGTACCACAGACACATATTTTGCACGAGGCTGCCTGACTTTATTGAATGAACGTTTCAGAACGGCTTCTATTTCTGTCCTCTGAGTAAACTCTAAACCGCATAAGCAAGCTGCAGCAATCTGTGCAGGGCTAGCAGGAAAAGGTAGCGTTCATTTTTCTTCGACTCTTCCCTTTCCTGAAGCCGTTCAGAAATGGGAAAACAAAGCCCCAGTGATACTTCCGTTGCTGGTCAAAAATAAAGTTTATTGTCATGGATGGAGAAGGAAGAAGAGCTTTACAAGCCTGGCATGGAGATTATACTGTGCAGCTGTTTCTGGCACAGGTTATAAATAGAGCTGCTTACCATAGATTGGTCTAATATTGGTTGAAATTAGTGTGACATTTTCCTTTAACTCCTGTGGTTTGGAGAGCAAGAGTACTGTAAGATCTAGGCCAGGAAGCTATGATTTATACTGCTGTACATGCAGGAAGAGAAGGAACTATATAAATGGCAAGAGGATCTGAGTTACCTGCTCTTCTTTCAAGGGAAACAGTTTGAATGGATGACATAATTCCAAAACGCTGCATTATGGATGTATTTTGAGACATCCATTGCAGCTTGATTAAAACTATGTTGAAAATACATGTTGCCCTTTAAAGAAAAAAAAAAGTAAATGTGGATGTGTCTTATTATAACAAAAACTAGTTCCAGATGGGGCTAAGCTCCATTTTTCAATTTCCTTTATTACTGTTTAGTTTTAATACTAAGGTTTCTTTGGAAATATGCAGTCATCTCTATTGATCACTAGAACATAGGAGAATGTGTTCCCTATTCTTCTCACAGTAATGCCAAACAACAGAGGTGACTTGCATAATAGTGTTTAAATATAGTTTCTTCCAGAGAGGAGGAAAGACAGTAACTGAATTTTCAGCTACTCATGTTAAACCTAGTTCAGGTAGAAACTTGAATATTCAGGCCAATCCTTTTTGCGTTTTTGTTTTGAATGATGTCCTGAGCCCCCACCATCTACTTATAGAATATAGATATTGTGGGGTTTTTTTTTCTAAACCTGTTCTTTTTCTTTCTTGTTTTACAAATTGCATCTGTATGGAAAGAATGCAAATACTGGAGGATTTTTTTTTTCCTTTTTTGTCAATGAACTATTTGCAAACTGTTCTTGTAAAACCCACGTCTTAAGCAAAAGTGCAACCTATCCCAGATTTCTAGAGATGTGAGCACAGAAGAGTTAATAAGTCAGTAGAGGTACAATAACCAAATGTTAGAGCCACAAATACGATCACAACATTGCAATTGTTATGAATGTACTTTTATAATACAGGAGTTCTGCATTAGCGTATGGCATCTATGTATTTCTTTAAAATGCCTCATTTCCACCTCCAAAGCAGAGAAACCAGAAAGTAGTTCTTCGTAATAGTCTGGAGTTAGATTATGATCATTTTACATAAGTAAGCTTTTAATCTTAAAGTGGAATTAGGGTATGATCCATGAAGAGGATTTTACTCAATGTAAAGGAACTGTAACAGATATGACTCCATATGAATATGACTAATGAGTTAGCCTTTGTTTGTGATATAGAAATGAGGTTTGATGCAAGAATCAGTTCTTGCTTTACACACATTTTCACCCTATCTCTGCACAGTAATCCCAAACATCTGAAACCAGCCCCCTCTCTGGCCCTCCTGGTGTGGTGGTTTGAAAATAGAAAGCCACTGTGACAGCCAGTATTTTCCATCAGTGGGAGTCCTCCTGTTGACCACATTAAGTATGGGATTAGTCATATTTCTCCCTGGGCAGGGCACACCAGAAGGCTGGGTGGGAAATGGCTTTGGGGCATTCTTGGCGTGCACGTGGAGGACAGGAGCTTGAGAGGTTGCTGAATTCCATGCTTCCAGCCTGGCACATGGAGTTGGAGGAAGAGGGTTGAGCTGGGGGTTTGAGGAGCAGCTGCAAGGTAGCAAAGTGGAATGGAGCCAAGGGCTTGAATTTTACATCTACCAGAGCTGCTAGAGCTGAGGGCAAAGTCAGACTGAGGCTTTGTCTTCAGTGCCAGAAAAAGGAGGGGAAGAAATAGTGTGTACTTTTCCCAGGATAACAAGTTTGTATTAGCTATCCGGCCGTAAAATCCTACGCAAACAAGACCTCCATAATTTCTACCATGAGTTCAAGCAGAATTATATACCCTCCCCTTCTAGGTTTATCTTGCTTAGATTATGTTGCAGAAAAAAACTGCCATTATGTTATTTTGACTGGGACTTTTACTGCCAGATATAGTTTATACATCGACTCTATTGCTGTAAGAAAAGAGGGGGGAAAAAAAAAAAAAAAAAAAAGAACAAGGGGGTTTTGTTGGGTTTTTTCCCCTTGAAGAGAGGGCACAGTCTCACAACCCCTGAAAGAAGTGCTGCAGATGGTTTCCGTCTCTTTTTGGGCTGCCAGTGTAATAATAAAATCAGTTAAGTGGGCACCTTTATCCTCCTGCCTTACTATGCTGTTTTCTGTTCTTCTACTTTCTACTATTTTTCCTACCTACAGCTGCTAGCAAAATCTTCCTGAATTTCTTTCAACTGAACGAACAATGAAATGTTTTCATTACTCCTTGCTGGCCTGTTTTTCCATCCTCCCCTTCCTCCAAAAAATGTGTGAATAGTGACCTGTCCAGCAAGAAGCGCCTGTCTTCTTTTTGGGGAAAAATACATGAGATGTTGCCTAGTCTAATGGTAAAAAAATCATTCATGCACAAGCATTATAGCTGTACACAGAAAAGACTTTAAAATTGTTTGTATACACTGCAGCCCTCCTCAGTACAGTGGAAGATGGTCTCTGTAGGGTCTTTTCTAAAACTTCACCTATTCTAAATTTTTACTTTCTCAAGCCATGGAATTTCCACCATTTCCTGTGGGAAATAACTCCTATCTTAACGGGTCCTGCTCCTTTTCCTACTTAAATGTAGCCTTTTTGACTGCATCTCAATACTATTAATTTATGTCCTCTTCCCATCTTAATCATTTCCATTTGCTTCGTATTATTGCAGTGCTGGAAACACAGAGGTTAAGGAGCTATGAACTCATTGCAGCATCTTAGTTAATTTGGATTGTGCCCAATTTTCAAATCTTATCTTCTAATTACTGGTGGATGGCTTTAGAAACAGAAGCTCTGATTTTCTGGAGTAACTGGCACAGGATGGGCTAGGTTGGGAAGGCTAAAACCTTTGAAAAAGTCATGCTGTAAGCTTCAGTGAAGTGCCCTAAATCCAAACCCACATTAGCAAATTTGGGTCAGAACTACTCTAAGCATAGTTTATTCATGCTGAGAAATAGATATTAAAATCCTCTGCATTATCCTGGCTGCTTTCTACAAAGGCGCTGAATTCAAAATGCTATTATGGGAGCGTCTGCCAATTCTGTCCTTAACTAACCCATTAAGCCTCGTCCTGCCATCAATGGCTTATATAAATATAACCAAGAGCAAACCTACCCTGCTGACAAGAGGAAGTCTTGCTACTCCACTCATGTTCTGGTTTAGTGTTTCCATAGCCATTGTTCTCCTCTGGAAGATGGTGAGCACTTCCTATGTTTGTGACTTTGGGCTGGAATCTAAAGTAGTGAAAACTGTCAAAAAGTCCGCTGATTCCAGTGGAATTACAGCCCTGGTTTATAGGCTATTGACCTTTTTGACTGGGAAATTTGGTCCCAAGTGTATGAGATGAAAAATAGTATTAACAATTCTGTGAAATCAAGACCTGAAGTAAAACTCCATCTTCCCAATCTCTTACAGAGGGCAGCGTAATTCCAATTAAATGTCTCTGAAGAACTAAGAAAAACTGTTTAAGGTTGCAAATGTCTTTTAATTGTGCTTTCTGTTCTCTGGGAGAATTCCAGCTGAACAAGAGCCTTGTGAGAAAGCTCAAGCAACTGATCACTTTAACCACATTATAACTAAAATGAGCATCTGAAGATCTCATTTCATTGTGTTGTTCCCCCTACAAATGCTTGTGTTTAAGATGTCAAGGCTGCACCTAGACTATAAAGGGAGAGAGTTCTGAGATAAAACAAGTGTTTTGGGAAAGCAAAACAAAAGAGTCATTTATCTCTCAGATTGGGACCATTTGCCATGCTCCTGCTGCTATGAGAAACATTCTTCACACCAGGTCTTCTCAGGAGGTTATCCACAGGGAGAGGAAAGCAGTTCCCATGGTGCCAAAAAGTCAAAACATCCACCAAGTATTAAAAAACCCCTCTCTGAGGCCTGTTGGGATGCATTTCTTGGGAATCGCATGATGGTGAGAGTGAGGTTGGAGGGGAGGAGAAGGAGATTTAGAAGATAAATTAGTTTTTTAATAGAAAATCCTCTTTCTTGGAAGCATACATAAGGATGCAATATGCCGTTCATGCTAATGCTTACATTTTTAATCACAAAAGAAGCCTGCTGCTTGCAGCCAGGAATTTGCAAATGTAAACACTATAGGCAAGCTGCTAAAGCAGCACTGTGTGAAGAGCCTGCTGCCAGGGCTGCTGCTGCTTGGAGAGCTCTTGAACATGTGGCACCGTCTTTCTGTGCTTCCCCGTGTGCCCGTTCTGCTTTGTGATGGCCAGCTAGCTTGAGTACCACAAACCTACTTGTGGGTGCATAACCTCAGTCATAGCTTTGTCTAAGATTTCATGTTGCCTTGGAAAGGTTTGACTTCTGAAAATTGTTGTAAGCATGTTTCAGCAGGCAAGGTGGATTCCAGCACCTTAGGAGACATTTGACCAGTTTTCCACTTGTGTTGCTCTTCTAAAGAGCCTCTTGGTAGGGTTATATTTACTATTCAGCTACCCACAATTGTATAGACACTTTTACGGTCATGCAATGAATGAAGATTGAAATCAGTTTTCTTGGTTACCCCCCACCGTGAGCTCACAAAAGCTGAGATATCTTACTTGTTTGCCGCAACTTGAAGGTCATGAAGAACAGCTCACATTCTGCATAAATAAGATGTACTATATAGAAAGGGCTAATAAGGCCTAAGGGCTTGCTGCTCAGCCTGGAGTTCAGCCATCTGAGAAGGTTTACAACACTGAGGTTAAGATACAAGCTCCATATCCTGTACTGCAGTACGATTGCTTGAATATCTCTCACTTTCATTCTCCTGAAGACTGCTTCTTGTTGCAAACATGCTCTGATAGCTGGGAGCATTTAACCTTTATTTACTCAGTAACAGACCTCACTACTTTGATTTGCATGTATGAATCATTACAGGATGACCATTGCTCTGCTTCCCACAAAGACTCCTTAAACCAGGCCTTCAGCTGTAGCTGGTGACAGCTGACTTAACTCCAGCATGAAGCTTACCTGAGTCCCATTCATTGAGGAGCTGGCCCCACCTGCTTTCTGCCAGAGTAGGCTATAGTTATGACTACACCACCTTGATGAGAGGGAATAGTTGCAATTCTTTCTTACTTCTAAATTACGCTTCCATGTTGTAAAAAAAGACATATGCCCAAGAGCACATTTTTATTCATGGAGGCTCCACAGAATAGTTATCAGCTGTACATTAAGGAAAAAAAGTGATTTCTGCAAACAGTGCAGCGATAACTAACTGTTATCTTTGTGTGGTTAGAGAGAGGATTACTAGTGACAGGATGCACCAGTGATCTGCCTTAAATGTGTCTACGAACATGAGGTTCCTTTGCTTTGTATTACGCATTCGAGAAACAGAAATGGGATTACCCAAAAGCTGCAATGACTCTATAAAAAACTCCTTTCCCACCTTGCAACTTCCTTGAAATGGTTGGTTTGCCAAAGACTTTTACAATCTCAGTGCTCCACTACAATTTCTTTTGCAGCACTGCGCATTTCCACCCTGCTCTATACTTGAGATCTTATTGCACTTACTACCATATATTTGC
This sequence comes from Fulmarus glacialis, assembly GCF_000690835.1. Taxonomy (NCBI): domain Eukaryota; kingdom Metazoa; phylum Chordata; class Aves; order Procellariiformes; family Procellariidae; genus Fulmarus; species Fulmarus glacialis. The sequence goes on along the minus strand of NW_009218409.1, from coordinate 17,373 downwards.
ATTGTCTTCTCGTAACAATGCTGTGTTGACCCTGGGAATCTTGCCCAAGTCCTGAGTGAGCTGAATGGACTTTGTAATATGACTGTGAATATCAATAATGTTAATATTCATGCAGGTGCTGGCTTGGTCTCTGGAAGTGCGGAGAGGTGCCCACCACCTGCTTTGTGGAATGATGTTTGCTTATTATTGCTGACTCTTGTCTGCGAGACTCAGCTGTTTCCTGGTGCCAGCTATAAAGCTGATGCTTACACTGTTCTTCTGTTTAAAGAAATGATCATTAACAATACTTAAGATTCATAGTGCTCTATTGTAAATGTTGATAGGTCTAGAGGTAATTTTCACTTCCTATTAATGTCAGGCATAAACCTGATGAGTTCATTAACTGGATTTATGCAGTTTGTTGCTGATGACAAGAAAAATATTAAAGCTTTAGTTAACACCTTTTTTCATGGGTACAGAGCAGGCTGAGCTTTTGATTTGCTTATGTGAACTTCCAAGTCACTGCATATACATAAAGTTTGCCTGTGTGTGGATTATGTGCTCTTAATGAATATTAACAACATTAATCTCTGTATATTTGGATTGACTTTGAATGTGAAAGGCAAAGAAGGCTTTGTTCCGAGTTTTGGCAGTAGATGCCAGATGTTTGTTAGAAGAATCATGAGAAGCTTCAGGTCCCAGTTCTAGTACCTCAAGGTATTCAAAAGCGCCAAAAGCCAAGTGCCGCACGGAGGACAGAAGGATCCCCAGCAGTACCGGCTGGGTACAGACTGCTTGTGGAGCAGCTTTGTACTTCGAGAGCCCAGGCCTGCAGAGTGCCCTGGCAGAACCTGTGGCTAATGACATCCTGGGCAGTCCCAGCAAGTGCACAACCTGCAGGTCCAGTAAAGGGGTCATTCTCCTTTACGAGGCACTTGTGAGGCCACAGCTGGAGCACTGTGCCCAGTTTTGGGCCCCTAGATGGATTTGTTTACCCTTAAAGAGAAAACCACTGGGGAATCTAATTTCAATCTTCTACTACCAGAAGTGACATCGTAGAGAAGACTGAGCCATGCTTCCCTCAGAGGGACAGAACAAAAGGACAAGAAGCAATGCTCAAAAGCTACAGCATTGGAAACTCCAACTGCATAAAATGGAGGAATTGAAGCTGGTCAAGCATTTAATCAAGTGTCCAGAGAGGTCATGAGATCTTCATCCTTGGAGATCTTTATAACTCAGCTGCCAAAGGCCATGGGGAACCTGGTCTAGGTTTTGAAATTATCCCTGCTTTGAGCACAGGGTTGGACTAGAGGATTCCAGGTGTCTCTTCCAACCTTAATTTTTCTATGATTTTGTGAGTGTCCAATTTAAGCAAGTTCTTGACATTTTTAAGTCTCCATTTTCTGGACCTGCAGAGAATAATATACATGGCACTGGGATAAGACCCCTGGATGACATTAGAATTTCATCTCAGTAGCAGCAGTAGCAGTGTACCAGCAACAGTAAACTGAAGAAAGATCATAACACCAATCTCAGCCCAGGGTAGTCAAGGGTTTGTAAGTCTTGTCTTTCAATACAGATTTTCTTTTTCCTGAAATGCTGTGTTCTCTGAGCCTGACTTTGAACTTGCAGTTCCTAAGGCAATTAAACAGCCTTTTGAGTTGTCCTCGTTGTGTATGCCCAGTGCGGAAAGATAAAGGACAATGGCTTGAAATGAAATTTACTGATTTATATTAGCTTGAGGCCTTTTTCTCTGCAAACCTAATGCTGTTAGTAGCGCAAGGAGACAACAAGCAGTTGAAACTAAAGGCCATTTTATGTGGCCTAATCAGAGGATTATACTGGGAGAACATGCACTTAGCATGAAAATAAAACAGCAACTGGAGAATTTTGTCCCTGGAAAATTCCAAGCCTTCCATCTGAACCAATGCATTTTTGCATATGTGATTTCCAGTATCATAAATGTCTGGCGAGTAAAGGCTTGCTCAGAAATTAAACAGTATGGAAAATGTAAGGACTATCTCTGGTTTATTTAAAAACAACAACAACAAAAAAATCAATTAAATTCTAGAGTGATATTTCATTTGAAGGATTTAGAGGCAAGGGGAAAGGCTCAGTAAATTATTTCTAATGCATTTTGGAAAAGGAAATATTTTAATATTTTTTAAATTAAAAATACATTTTTCGCTAAAAAATTGCCAGCGTTGATAGCTTTTCCCCACATTATTTATTTTTTAAAACATTTTTTTAATAAATTTTCAATCACAGAATATCTGCAAGATCTCTCAAGAATAAAAATCTTGCACCATTTAATAAAGCACTAATACAGCAATCTATTGAAATAAAATGTTTATTTACCTATAGCATCTGACAACAGAATTCACTTGGGTAAAATTTCAGTGCGATTTATCCCCTGAGTTTCAGTAAATATTGCTGCAGCTGCCTGTTTTAGGCCATTGAAAAGAAAAGAAGAGAGAGACATTAATTGTATCTTTTAACATGGCCAAGACACACATTTACTAGATTACAGTAATCAAATAACATACATCTTTTAAAAAAAAAAAAAGTCTGTCTACCAAAACACGCTTGTGTAGGGCATTGTGCACCAGATACTTTCCTTCTCAAAGACTTTGTCATCTCTTGTACCAGTTGTCACGCTGTCAGTTCTAAGATTTGATTAATGTGCAAGAAAACAGGGGGAAAATAAGTAGCAGAAAGAAATTCTGCACCCAGGTAATGAATTTGGGGGTCTTTTTTGGCCACAGATGCAGTGAGTGAGGATTTCCTAAAGGGATGAATACTAACATAACTATGCTTATTTACATCCAGAATGTGTAGTTAAAGCAGGACTGATCAGACCTATTTTTTAGGAGCTAGCTGACTCAAACCAGTAGATTGTATACAGCTGTGTCTTTGGCCATTTCTACAGCCATTTCATTTGGGAAGGTGATATTCCAAAATGTTTCTACTTCTTTGAGCTCCTTCTTTGCCTGCTTTTAATTCTTTCCTTTAGTCGGATAAGAGTGGTGGCTGGAAGCCAGAGGAACAGATTAAATCACTTGGTACATTGACGAACATTCAGCATCTTTAGAATATACAATGCCTGTATATATAATAACCTTCTGGCGTTGCCATAGTGTAATCCTAGTTTTTATCTTTTGCCTGATTTTGTTTATATGTCACTTACTATAGAAATGCAAAATTTCTATTTAAATAAGTCAAGCAGTCTAATATCTTTGTTTCTTTCCTCCCATTCATTTCAAAGGAAAATCAAGAAAAAATAGCTGCTTTCTTCTTTGCGTCTGGTATTTGTGTTTAAAGAAAATAGTTTCTGGATCCTTGTCTGGCAACTGGTGGTTAAATCTTCACCAGAGAAGGAATGGCTTGGCTGATGGCACTTTGTAGGTATGCATCATGCAGTGCTATCTGCTGGAGGGAAGGAGTTAGGGAGATCACTTTTTAAAGCATGCTTTCTAGAAATGCATTGGGACTTGCGTGCGTGTTCTTACAAGGTTATAAAATATAAACTTTATAAGCTTGATTCTGCTGTCATTTATGGCACTGCACCACTGCTAACATCTTAGGGGAAAAACAGATGCACATTGGCATGAATACAAACAGAATCAATTCCCATATCTATTCCCGAAGCTTTTGCCGACGTGTACCTTAAAACTTTCTCAATGAACAAAGCCTCATGTTGTCTATTTGTATGTGCCTTGTCCGTTTAAAGCTCAAACTTTGTTGTTCAGGAACTCTCCCTCCATAATGCAATGAGGCACTGACCTGGGCTCGAAACTCTGAACATGAAAGGTGGTATTCGACTCTCCTAACTTTTGCCATCTAAAAGTTAGATGGCAAGTCATTGAGGCTTTCTCTGTGATCAAAAGCATCAAGTGGCTTCCACACATGGAACTACTTAGTAGCTTAGGATTCTTCAGCCTGGAAAATAGGACAGCTGGTTCAGCCTGAGACAGCTGATTGATGTGAGAGTAAATGTCTATAAAATTGCAGACGGTTTGAGTACGGTTGATTGCTCAGTATCTTCCAACACATGACCTAGGGGGCATCAAATGAAAACACCAAGTGGCTAGTTCAAAACAAACATGAGAAGGTGGTTCTTCTCAACATATGAGGTTAGCTGGTCAATTCTTTCCCTCAGCAGTTACAGTAGCTAAAATTCGGCATGGGGTCAAGAAGAGGATAAGCTTACAGAAGGAGAAATTTTACATACGTATAAAACTACATTTTTCTCAGGTAATTTGTAGCTGCAAGCTGTTGAAGGCTGAAACAGTATTTCAGAGAGTAGCATGTATAGGTTCCTTATTTTTATACTCTGAGTATTTTTTTTTTGGCCAGTGTGGCAAATACAGTGGGCTGGTCTGATGTTGTATGCCTGTGATTATATTCTTGACAGGATTGTGACCTGTTGTATTTACTACCAGTCAGATGGGTATATTATAGTAGTCTTGTTATGAAGACATTGAGTCAGAGCTATCACACCCTTTTTCTCATCAGGTAAAGCAGATGGCGTGTGAGCAAATATGCAATTGAATTTTTCTTTCCAGTCCTACTCTAAGATATTTAACCTATTCACTCATAAAAAAGAAGTATTTATTCATGCTTTATACACATGCCTGTATGATATAGTAAAGAACAGAAATATATTTCCAAGGACTTGATAAGGTCTGATAATAGGAAGTTGATATAAGTGAAATTCAGATCACAAAAGTGGTATGGGGCTTTGGGGGGGGGTAACTAAACAATGAAATTACTAACTTATTAACATATTGAATCTTCCAGTAATTAAATTTTAAAATCAAGATTGGACATTTTTGAAAAAGATGCAATGTTACTCAACTGGCAGTTAAATATTTGATGTAGGGTTTTTTAATGCAGACTTCCTTGTCTGACAGCAGAGAGATTCTTTGACTTCTGTCAGAGCTTTTTTGGCTTTAAAAATCAGTGAAACAAGTACTAAGAGGTAAAATTAATTTCAGTTCTCAGGAAGGAAATAGAGGCACACAAGAAGATCAAGTGATGCATCCAAGTTTGTGTTCGGATGGAGACAAGCCTTCCTGACAGTCAACACAAGAGCTTTACAATACTATAAGTAGCTCTACAATGAAGACTTGACTAAAAAACTTATACTCAGCTTCTGAGAGAGTACAAGTAAGGATAATGCTCTCAGTGCAGATGCACAGATTTATGCCAACCAAAGAGCCGGTTTACAAAATCTGTCAAGGACAGAGTAGGAAAAAAGGCGACTTACTTTAAATCTTGTAATTGTTTCTTGTGTTAATTTGTAAGAAGGGGATGCATACAAGTAATCTAGCACTGAGCTGAGACAGCATTATCTCAGATTTTGTTAGCTAATCTCCCATCTGTAAAACATGCTTTGTTTGGATTATCTACAGGGCACACATTTCTCAGTGAATTTGTTTTCTTTCAGTAATGGGAATATATTCAAGGAAATTAATTTGCAAACAGATACAGTCACTGCCGGATGAATGGATTCTCTCTTGGCACTTGAGGTGTAGTACTGTTGGTATCTGGACTGCTGGCATGCATGGGAGTCTTCGGATTGCTTGCCAGAAATCTTCCTATGATGTTCTCTCTCAGGAAATGTATGTGACAACTTTGTAGTCTGGAGAGTAGATAGGAAACTTTTGCCAAACACCTCAGAGCTTAACTAGTTTGAGTTAGAGGAGGGGGGGCAGAAAATCATGCAAGAGCATCTCTCTCTTACTGCAGCTGCAGGAGGTAGCATATATGTGACTGCCAGCAATGATTTGTCCCCATCACGCTCTGTCCATTTCAAGTCTTTCCATGGTCCTGCTGTGGAAATGCACAGTAGAGCTGGTTATGACCCGATTGGTTTTTTTTGACAGCATTGGCTCCAGTATGTTTCGTTTCATGTTTATACTCTAGGCAAACTGGAGGGTATGCATCCCTCACAGTTTGGGGCTGAACACAAACAGTTGCCAGGCATTTTGCTGCCTGAAGGAAGGAGTAAAAAGCCACTTCAGGATCCCAGAGATTCACATAGCTGTGACTTGTTTACAACATCAAAATAAAAGTCAGAAGTGAAACGGAAAAGAGGAAAAAGGGATAGTCCATTACCCTTGTAGCAAGTAGGGAAGTAACACAAAGAATCAGGTTAAAAAACATCTTAGAAAAATGAAGGATTGGATACATTTATAAGTAAAAAAGTGACTCTTTAAAAACATGACTTCCTGAAGATCCTAGCTCTTGATTTTCAAGCTCTACCTGTTCTTTTTACTGACCTATCTTTTTGTTCATTGCTGTATTCGTGGAGGGTAAGACATTGGGAAGTTCATTCCTA
>NW_009218409.1:0-11020 GCF_000690835.1 Fulmarus glacialis | reverse complement strand
GCATTCCTGATGCAAAACAAACAGCAGCAAGGCTCCAGCTTCTGTCAGAAGGCTCTTGTTCTTGATTAGGGCTCAGTTTTTAATGGAGATAGGACTGAGAAAAGTTTGTTTCAGAGTAAGGGCCTGGCTGCAGACTTGAGGGTAGGATTCCTCTTGCCTAGCTGAGGTGCCTTAAAAAAATGCATCTAATATAAGCTAGTTATCCAAGCTCCCTTTGTGGTTGCTTCAGAGAGAAAGGCATCTCCAAAAGGCATTTCTTCCCACCTTAAGATAAATGTCTCAGTTAGCAAGACGACTATTTTCCAGAAAGTACCTATATCTGTCCTCTAGCGAAAACAGGAGGTCTGACAACTAGATTAAGCTAAATGTTTAGTTACTAGACGGCTAAGGTTAGGTGAGACAAATCCCATCATTAGCCAGAAGCATAGAGCATAACTTGATTTATAGCTCCCTGGATTTTTTTTTTTTCCGTTGGGTAGGTAGTTGGCAAAAATGTTCTTATGAAAGAGTGAAGACTTCTGAAATAGACACGTGGACAGTCCTTTAATTTTTGTTTCAGTATCTTTTGTACAAGAGAAAAATAAAGATCTTGGAGTCTCAGCTCTCTCAGCTGAGTCAGATGCTGAGGTGGTGGATGCCATTGAGAAGTCCCGGGTGGTCTTCGTGTTGAGGTGCAGAGGCACCAGGAAGAACTGTCAAGAGAGATTCCACTATGCTAGAGAGTGAAAGCCTGAGGTGGGAAGACCAGCTGGAGACACTATGGAAACCTGAAAAAAAAACACCCTTATTAAAACAGATTCCTCAGAGTCCAAAGATGACAAATCCTCTCTACTAGGAACTAACACAGCTAGGGTATAGCCTAAGTTAAATCTTTTGGGTTTGTGTGTATATATATACATATTTACATATGTTTGTTTCTCTAGTTGTCTGAAGGGAAAAGACAAACATTAATCTTAAGGCTTAAGGAAAAATTATTTTACCAAAAAACACTTTATTCTGTTTGGTTGGATAAAATGACCTTACTGTCTAGGCTGGGGTCAATTTTTCAACTTGTGTAAATCAACATACTTCTGTGGAAGTCGTTCTTGTGCCTTCCCCCTTCATTTTTCACAATTCTTTAGTCTCATACCAGTACTGAAAAATATAGAATGATATCTCATGTCTTTGAGAGATTTAAGGTCTTACGTTTAGCTAAATCTAAAGAAAAATATATTCCAGGGGACCCAATTACAATGTCTTTATCCCTGCAATACAATTAAATCATGACTCCATTTCTGCAGTGTAGAAGGGACCTAAATTCTGCCTTCAGCCATGCTAAAGCCTCTTTATTCAAGGTTATAGCATGGTTTGGGAATATGATTGAGGCTTTATACACAGTAGAAAGGATTGTCCTTTAACCATATTCAGGTCGTGTTTGAAGCTACCCACACAACAGAGTCTGTGACCTTCATGGGAGCACAGGGGTGGGGTAGAGATGCCCTTTGACAAAAGCATTTTGTAATGTCATGGTTTAATTGTAAGGGTCACTTCATTTGCCAATAAACTTGAAGGCTGATGAGGAGCCAGTGATGTTGTGCTGTATGTGAGGTGACAACGAGTATAGTTCCTTGAACTGAGGCTATTATAAAGGTCTTGTAGTGTAATGTGGGTAATGAGATTCAGGGACAAGCAAAAAGTTTGTAAATGTGTATCTAATTAACTAGCAGTCAAAAAAGAAAAGTTTGCACAGTCTGAGCTCCTCTACAGAGGAAATGGATATGGGTTACACAGTCAGGAGAGAACTGAAGTCTTCTGTCTAGTAAGTGCAGACTTTTGCCTTTTTTGACCATACTAGAGAGTTGAGGGCAAAACAATACAGATTTTGTGATGCTAAAAACTTTCATGAAGCCATACAAGTTTGGTCTTTTAATTGTTCAATAGGGTGAAGAATACTTTAAAAGTATGGCAGAAAATGAAGGAGCATTTTGATCTGACACTTTACGAACAAATAGTTTCCTATTTTAAAATGCTTTGGTCATATTTTCTTTCAGTTCCATCAGAAAACTTACATGTATGTTTTGAATGGTGTAATATACAAGAGTGAAAGGAATGTATTGCCTCAAAATGAAATCTTTCCTTTCCTCTGAATATTTTTGAGCTCTTCTATTTGCCAAAAGTTAATTTAAATTGTAAAATTCCCAATCACATGCTTAAGTAAATTATTTAAATTAAAGAAACATGATTTCAGTAATCTGCAAATGTATTTACTACAATTAATTACAGTAGCTAGTAGCTATAGCTCTCACTTGAAACATTCCTAACCATCTCGACTGATCTGTCAGATTGCATACTTAATGCTATGCGAAGTTTCGTCCGTTTCTGTTTCTGAAGAAGGTAAGCCCTGCAGAAGTAGAGCTACTTTCCTACAAAACTAGTATCACACAAAATTGATTAGTTTACTTGAAATTGTGACCTCTCTAGTTTGCTAGCAGATTTCTCAGGACTTTCCTAGCAGAACAGCCAAAGATTCAGGAGGATCAGGTGGTACCTGGGTCTTTCCACCTTGATGCTGAGACATATATTCATGCATGTTTGTACGTCACAGGTACACACACGAAAATACCATTTAATTGAATGGAGAAGAAAAGGCTAATGTTCTTCAGCCCCTTCCATGCACAACTTATGTCCTGCTGCAACTTTATTCCTAAGCAAAGAATAAACAAACCTAAATGTACAATGCTACATCACTAAGATCATCTTAATGATATCTGACAACCTGCCAAAAGGCAAGGAAGAGGGACAGGATAACAGAATGCAAAGCTGCGCAACAACTAGTGCTGATCTGCCAAAAAATACATTGAGCCCTTCTGGGAAAAGGTTTGGATTAGCACAAAAGTGATGCTGTTGTGCTTTCCATGAGTTGTCTCCAGAGAGTTGGTGGGATTTCCATGTGATGAGAAATAGCCTCAGATTATCCTGCCAGAGAAGGAAAAAGGGATAGAAGGCTCGGCTGACGTATTGAAAATTAATAAGGTCCCTGTAAAAACTAATCAGTCTTGCCTCTTCATTCTATCCCCTAACATGAGGAATAAAGTACAATTTCCTGAGCTGCAGTACTGCAAAATAGGAGGCCAAACAGAGCCAAATAGTATTTAGCTGCATATGTCAGACACCAAATATTGTGATCAGGAAAGCTTATCATATTAAATAATGGGGAAGGAGTTTTAGTAGAGCAACTTCATGAATTTTGTAGTAAATATTTATGCCAGTGCAAGCCAAATTGGTATGAACAGTAACCCAGAGTGCCAGGCTGAGCAAAGATCAGGGTCCACTGCACAAAGAAGCCCTCAGCCTGGTTAGTCTCACCCATGTGAAGTCAGTAGCCCCTGGCTATGGTGGCCACACCAGGCTGCTGCTCTGCCTCGGCTCTCCTCTGCACTCACTGCCAGCAGTCAAGAAAACCCGTGAGACTGCCCTGATGGTCACACAGACCTTTCCTTTCCCCAGCTCCCACTTTCTCGTGCTAAAACATGAAGCAGGTGAGACTTGTGTAGTGGCAGAGCTTTCACCACAGTGGATGCATATACTCCTGCTCCCAGGAAGGAGAACACAGAGCAGGTCTGGCTCCTGTCAGAGGTGAACACACAACATTTCTACAAAACATTTCTTCAATATCACTTTCCTTCAAGAAATATACAGTGATTCTCACATGTTAACTGCTAAACTAGATCTTAAAAAACCAAAACCAAACCAAAAAAAAACAAAACAAAAAAACCCACCCAACAAACAAAAAAAACTATTAAAGCTATTTATTTCTTCTCTAGGATGAGACAGGAGGGGGGAGAGTGGGAAGAGATTAAGGGTTGCTGGGGTTTTTTTCCCCTTTTTTTTTTTAAGTACTGGGAACAGCAAGGAATGGAGCTATTTACAATCTTAAATAAATGTGCAGCTGTGTATAGTAGTAACTGGTAATAGACAAGAGACTATAAAGGGTGATGGCTTGGGGAAGGTGATGGGGGAAGAGAGTCTGGAGTATTGTGAGTGGAGAGAGATGTTTTGGGAGCCCTGATGGAAGCATTGGAATAAGGAAGAGGAATCATAGTCGAAAGGAGAGAGATGGAAAGATAATGAGAATCTGGGAAGCAGGAAGGTAGTTAAACCTACTCAGGGCAGCAAGAAGTAGAACTGAAAGTGAGAAGAGGAAATGAGATTGAAAAGCTCTCACTGATGCATGGCAGGGAGAGCATGTAAGAAACTGAAAGGATAAAAATGAGGAAAACAAGATGACTACATGTATTTCTGATACAGCTGAATGGCAAATATAAATTATTTTGCTTATACACTTGTGTATGTGCATGTGTGCGTTAAATAAAATAAGGCATTCCCTGTCTTTGAAAGATTTCCCCCATAGTCAGGGTCTCCCTTTTAGGGCTATAGATGGTAAGGAAAACTATATAGAATAGACACTTCATGGCTGACTCCATCCTTTTACCTCTCCCTGCTATTCAACATCTTTTACTTCTGATTATAGTTTTGGCAGAGTTGCACAACCATTTGAGCTTCTGGATTTTCCATGTGTGTGCCAGTGCAAACCACTCCACACTAAACAGGGATAACTGGCTTTGACAGCCTCCAGGGAGGGTTTCTTCTCTCTCCATATCCTCAGTATGTAAATTAGATCACTGCTAGATGTCTACAGATGGTGTGCAATTGAGGTAGATTACTTATGAACAAACAGATCCTACTTGGAACTATCACCAACTTTGAGCCCCTTTATAGAACATAGGGAGTTTGGAGAAAAAAATAGTATCCATATTCAGGTCACCTTTCATTTTGGTTCTACCAAGAAAAAAACCCAAACAGACAAGAAAATTGACAAAACCAATCCTGGTTTGCTCGATCTGTATTTATTGGGTTCTGAAAATAGATGGAGCATTCAGAGCTCTCCCATGCACTAGCATCAGGCAAAGTTAATTCACATCAGATTTTTCCCTCCTCCTCTCCCCTTTGGGCAGTATAATGCAAAAGCCATGTAAATAGAAATAAAACTTTTAAAAGCCTGCAAAAATCCCCAGCAATATTTTAGCAACCTTCACATACCTCTCAAATCTGAAAAATTCTTTCTAAACACTAAATGGATATTTCTGAGTGCTACAACCAACTTGCAATAGAAGAGAAACAAGTGTTTTGTCCTGGTAAAGGCTGTGACAAAGATACAGATTCTTCACAGGAAGTCAGTGATATTTTGGGCTATAGGATCAACTCCACTCTTCAGAGTTCAAACATGAAATGCATACTATCATTACATCAGAAATCTAGTTGAGAGATCCCTGCTCCAGTAACCTTTGAATCATTAGCTGTCTGCTCCAGTGTGTGTTCACACAACATTCCAATTTGATAACCTGGTTTCCTTTACCTTACTTCAGTCTTTTTCTTTTCTTTTTTTTTTTATATACGCTTATATGTTTATCTTTTATATGCTTTACTTTGTTTAGAATCTTTGGCCACATAGTTTATTTGTAAGTAATCACATCATCCTAACAAAGAAATCTGAACTGGTAGGCCAAATGCTTGTTACACAGTCATACCCCAATACAAATTATTTTACAGGCATAAAATTATGCTAAAGGAATGTTAGTGTTGCAAAGTCACTCACTCAGAATTGAGAAGGTACCAAAAATTACGTTACCCTCAACTTTATTTTGTCTTGTGAATTAACTGCTATGTGTAGTGGTATCCTTTCACAACATTATCACCAAGTGGAGCTTCCGTAGGATTCCTGCTCCACTTGCATATAGGCTGCAGTGTGCCCTGGAAATGAGCTGGAACTCCATAGTGGAATTGCCTCTTTTCTCCCAGCATCCTTGCTCATTTGTTGTGGGAAATCAGAGGTATGAGCTGAATGAAATAGGGGACCAAAGAAAGATGAGATAGTCTTGTGATTAAGGAAGCTGAAGGGCACCTAGAGATTTTAATGTAGTCCCATTTCTACGCAGAGTCCCAGCATGATATTTGGCAAGTCACCAGAAATATTTGTCTTGATATGTTCCTCATTTTCTTGGGATGGCGTTGTTTTAAATTTTGGTCCTGGAATCTTATCAGTAGAAGAGTTGCTATCTGGCTAAGTAGGAGTTCCACAACACTGCATGCTTCTTACTTTGATCTCATTGAAACTCATTCTCTCACTTATGAAATACTACTCGGTACTCACAGAAGTGTTGAGAATTATTATTTATGAAACACTAAAAAAAAAAAAAGCTATAGCAAAGCTGACATAGAAAAAGGCCTAAAGAATTCATTGTTCAATTAAAATTTGGGTCTCGTTAAGTACAAGTTGCTCATTCATGATTTTCAGAGCAGAAGTGCAGCATCTGCAGAATCAGTGTTCTCTATGAGAAAATACCCATTACTTCAACATTTTTCAATTGTTTCTCAGGGAAAATATAAACAATATATCCCTTCAGCTTTAAACTGCATAATGTGGAATGTTGTCTTAAAGGAATTGTAATTTGGGGCTGCATATGGTCCTATGCTAATAAATTAAGCAGCTGCCAGGAATGTTCCCAGACACTGAAATGTTATTGTCTGTGTCATAAAACTGTAAAAATATTTATTGGCATGACTTTGGCCTGAGCCAATTAGCACTCTTCCCGAACAATTACATGGGCCAGGGACCATCCCCAGTAGGCAATCAGTGTGTGGTTATCCTGTTTTGAAGGATAAGAGAGTTTAACAGTGTGCTTGTATTTGCACACTAGTGCAAAGCAATGCCCCAGGCTGGCAAGGGAAGAGCACAGGCAGTGTCCCTGGCTCCCACACAAAGAAAGGGTCATTACTCCCACCAGCTGTGACATCCATGACAAGGAATACAAGGAATAAGCTTGCTTTCTTCCCATGAAGTCCAAAGGACTTCATCTGATACACAAAGGGGGAGAAAGCCACATGTGCCTCTTGGGAAGGTCTGTTCAGTAACTGTAGTCATTTGTGCCTTATCTTCACCATTTCTGTGTGCTCAATTATTCTCATCCCTTGATGAGGGATGAGTCATTCTTATCCTTGCTTTATCTTCTTCTTTGTAACCTCATGTTCTTCCTTAGTTGCCCTCCAAGAGGAAACCTTCCCTTGAAGAAACCCTTCAAGTTAACTTCCTTTGTTGGTGTCCACCATAACAGCCATCCTCTTCCTCTCCTTGCTCCCTCAGTATTGCTCCCAGCAGTTGTCCTTTCAAGATTGTCTTCCCTTCTCATCTTCACTTGGGCAGAATTTTTTCACAGCAGCCACCCACTCTTCAGGCTTTGTGCTGGTCCTCCTTGTTATCATTGCTGGTGGCTGTCCTTGGCAGTTGTCCTTCCTCCTGTCTTCCTCAGCACCAGCCCCTCAGAGTGACCATTACATCTGTAGTTCCCCACGGTCACCTCCTCCATTGCCAAGTTCATATTTCTCAGCAGACTTTTCCCTGCAAACAGATGCAGTTTTGGAACAAGCCTGTGCAAGCTTTCATCAAGCTCACCTGCCCTTTCTGGTACCTGATACCATAATGGCAAGGTGGTGCTGGGCTGCAGCTGGACATGAGCAGCTGCTATCAAAGCACTATGGGGTCATCTGCCATGACAAAATATGTCCAGCAGAGAGGTTGTTCCTCACCGGACAGGCACCGGCAGCCTCTTCCTCAGTTCTGTTATCTCACCCGGTGCAAGCAACAGATGGGACTTATTGAGTGAGGCAACTATCACATGCCCTTTTCTGTCCTTATCTTTCAGATGTTATGGACAGAAACAAAATAGATTGTAAGGTATGGCTCAGGCTTTGCTTACTCTACGCTGTCCGGCCCAGACCTAGAAGTTTGCAAGTGCTATAAAGCATGATAATTTTTTCTCCTTTCTTTTGCTTGCCCTGCCCAGCTAAGGGACAGACTGTGGGCACTGGGACATTTGCAGGAGGCACTCATGAGTTATTTTTACTCTCAGTCATGTCTTCTATAGGAGACATACCATAGGCATATATAGAAATGGGAACCTTCACCAAAAGAATGTCATTGTTGGGGAAAAAGATACACCTTCCCTCCTGCGGGAATAAGCCTATTCATTTTTCAATTGCTGTTTCTAAGCACATGAAATTTAGAATATTTTTTAAAAATATCTATTACTTAAAACTAAAGTTTATCCTGCCATTCTGGCCAAAAAACCTGTAAATGTCACGCACTTGTCTGAAATCCGCACAGCGCTCTGACAGCTTGTGCTCACTTCTCTGGTTAGGTTGGTACGTCAGGCATCGCAGCATCAGAGCCTGCACCTGGCTGGGCGCCCCGGTGCGCCCGCTGTAACGGGCCGGCCCAACTTCGTCTGATCCACCACCCAGCTGAGCTCGGCATATGTGGCCATACAGCAGAAAGGACATCTCCACTGGGGAAGGGTGCCACTGAGGGAGGCCTTATGCTCGAGGACTCCTCCACTGAAGTCAAAGTCTCCAGCTGCAGTCAGCTGCTGTCCTGTCAGGTAACTGGACTTGCCAGACAAGTCCCTGGCACACAGTACTGTCTCACAGGTGGAGTATGAAGAACTTCAAAGGTCTGAAGTTAATCATCTCCAGACTGGAGGAAATGCAAGGTGCCTGTCTCAGGCCTGAACTAGAAAATAAACTTCTCCATTGACATTAACAAGAGAGTCTGCTCAGTGGTATCCCACTGTGACCGTGTGCTGCTATCAGCCAAGTGACATGGGCTGAAATCATAATTGGTAGGTCTCCATTAGAGTTTTACTATAGAGCATTATTGTTCATTAAAATTATCCCTTTTGTCCCAAAAGAAATGAAAGATATCTTCCCCCTGGAGTTCCTCAGTTGTTAACTAACATAAGGGATTTCCACGCCTTTTCAACCCAGAGCTTTTCTCAAACCACTGAGCCACAGTAGAAAGTTGCCTGGTCTACATGGTGCAAAGTCCTAGATTTTGGGACAAAGGACAGTCCTGCACATTAGCAGAGCAGCTGATACAGTCTCTAGTATTTATTTATGATAAAGAAAAGGAGAAGTCTTATGAAGGTGTGTAGGATTGTAGGTGTCAGCAACCTATGCTAGTTTATGAATATTGGAGTATTAATAGCTGTGCTGCTTTTTTCTAGTCTATATCCCGGGGCTTTCATGGCTAAGACTGTGGAAAGAAAAGATACCTTCTTATTATCCGAACTGGTATGCTTAGACAGGTTTGCAGGTATCAAAGTCTTTTTGTGTTACTCTCTTTTCATCTTCACGTAACGAAGTACACGAGAAGAAAGACGTGTTAAAAAGCCACCAGCCACCACCCAAATTGAGGTTGCTGGGCCATACACTTAAACCAAGAAGTTCCACAACGAGGTAAAGTTTGCTTGCTCCCCCTGATTTCAGCTCAGCTGTGAGCAGGGACTTTGAGATGATCTTTCAATGCAGGATTGCCTGCTGTTTTTCCTGCAGAACCCTGCTCATCCAAAACAGACATGGAAAATCTCCCCTGGGCCAGCAGCTGGTGATCTTATTTCTGGCACACTAAAGCTGTTTTCAGCGTTTCTCTTTTCCACTTCACATTATTTTAATGCAAAGCTCTTGCATGTCAGGGACATTCTCCACCTCTTCTTACAAAACACTATCACTCCAGGTTTGAGGAACAGCAAACCCCCCACCCCCAAAAGGTCTTTAAAATGTAACCTTAAGTCTAATTTACTGTTTCTGTCCAAGATCCTGGAAAATTGCACTTTGGCTGCAGTCACACCTCAGTAGGAATGCCAGTTTCAATCCATTTCACAGAGGGCTTTGGAAACCTTTCCCAGCTCCAAAACTGCTTCACCAGCTGTTTCCTCCCTGCTGGAAAGCCACAACCATCTCTCACCTGTAATTCTCCTGGACTCCTCCACTGCTTTTGACACGGGCGCTGGGCAACTTCGCTCCGATCATTCGGTGACTCATGCAGATCTGGTACTGCTCGTGAAGGGTTTTGAATGTCAGCCTTCTCGGTCATGTTTTTGTCTAAAGGTTTGCACATTTGGAAATGTTGTCATTGTAGTTATTTAAACTCTTTGGGGTGAGCATCTATTCTTTGGCCCCACGCTGTTTAACAGCTTTAAATATGCTGCTTTGGGGTGTTGTTTTCAACTGCTGCACTTTCTCCTGTCAGTGCTACGTAGCTGCAGCTCAGTTATTCTGCTTCTTACCCACAATACAACCTCAGTGAGAGACTGTGGCCTGGGATCTTTCTCAGCGGAGACCTTGCAGAGGTCACACGTGAATTACAGCTGAGCATCAACAAAACCCAAGTTGCCATTCTGGGTCCTCGTAAATACTCATCCTGATCATATATTATCATCCACTCTATCCTTTCCAAAGGACGTGAATGTGTTTTCAAGCATTTATCAATTAAGTCTCAAAATATCTCATTGAGGTACTGCAAATTAGGTGATCAAGGGATCAATTTACCTAACACTGATATGCACCTACTTCAGAAATTAAATAGCACATCACAGATATTGAACAATGCACATTTAAATCCCTGAATGATGGACTATAGCCACAAATGAGGAAATTAACTCCTGCACTGCAGCATTGTCTGGTTCATTTAGCAACAGCCTCAGCCAAGAGTTCTTGTAAGTCAGCTGTCGGGGGGAGAAAGGACCCATGGAAGACAGAAACCCCTACGTGTAGGCATGTGAAATGTGTGGGAGACAAAGCCTCAGTCTGTGTAGGTGTGTGAAATATACGGAAAAAATAACCTCTTATCTTTGGTGGATGACTAGACCCCAGATCTACCCACCAATTGGTTACCTAAAGTCTCCTTTCTGAAAAGTGCCATCTTCTTTCAATAGTAAGACTGCAAAGATGGAAAAATTGTGCTACCTTAGATTTAATTTTTCCTTCTTTGATTACTTCCTCTAATTCCAGCAGCAAGCTAAATTTCACGGAAAACTTACAAATAGAAGTATATACAAGATACTGTGAGGTATATGTATAGAGTATATGGACATATATACACATATTTAGACAGGTAGACTCTTCGATGGCTAAAAAACTGGCTGGA
>NW_009218408.1:22749-30720 GCF_000690835.1 Fulmarus glacialis | reverse complement strand
GGGGGCCCCTGCGGCCGCCCCATCAGAAGAGAAGCAGCGTTGGGGGAAAGGAGGGGCCGAGGGGGTGTTCAGTGTTTATCCCCGCTCGTGTACGTGAGCGCCTCCTGGGAGGTGGGAGCCGCCGCGCTGTTGAGGTGGAATAAAGCTGTGCTCCAGGCACGGGATCCTCGATGAGGGCATCCTCGGGGGTTGCCTTTCACGGTGCTTCCATGCCTTACCCTAGAAATTCTTACCGTCCTCTGCACATAAAGCATCTACAAACTTGAAAGTCTTCAGCATGAAGAGGGCTATGCATATGTTCATTTGTTAGTAAAGAATATTGGAATGCTGATTCTTGTCGTCAAATTGAGGGCTTACAAACGTCTGGTCTGCTGCCAGCTCTGGGAGAAATGCCTTCTGACTGAAGAAGCTATTGCTCTGTAGTGTGAATGTAACAGGGAGAATCAGTCATCAGACATGACTGGTTTACTAATGGTGAGGTAGGGTGAGTTTTCCAACTCCCTCTAGCTTATACTAGAAAGTACTGAAGTTAGTATTGTATGTATGTTGTCTGCATAATCTTTACAGTTCTAGAAATTAACCTAACTGAAGAAAAAACCAGACCAATATTACCGGGAACGTTTACTGAAGGCCTGTGCATTGGGAACTGCATGGCTGGGGCTTTGTCTGTACCGAAAAAGAAGTGCTACAGTGAAGCTGCGAAATACAGAACACTTCAGCCACTTTTCCAAACTAGCGAACAGGAGAAACACAGCAAGAAGTTGACTATCATGAAATGCCCAACAACCATAGTACCAAAAAGGGTCAGTGGAATTAGTGTTTCATTCATACCCTGAAGGGAGCTTACATGCCCAAAGAAGTCCAGTGGATTTAAGAAGCTGGGCAGGGAGTAAGCAGCCCATACAAAAGCAACTCGGAGCTTAAGTGAATAGCTAGCTGAACAGGGAGAGAAGAGATGAAACGGAGTAAGAGCTCCTCCTACTGTAGTTGGTCTTTAAAAGTTGATTTGAAAAATTTAAGTCACAACTGACAAAAGCTGTCTAAGGGAAGGGAAAGGATGTCTGTTGCTGCGGTTTAGTTTCAGTGGAAACAGGAGGGCATGACCATGGTATAACTCTGTTATGGACTACTATTTCCTGCTTGGTATAGCAGTAGCAGGAGCCCTATCTTCCCACCAGAGGTTCAGGAAAGAGTAACATTGCCGTGGTGACTTTTTTCCTTCCCACAAATGCAGCAGGGCTTCCCCTTCACCTCCAGGCCAACAGGCTTCCTTCCCACCTTCCACAAAAACAGAATACCTGTATGAAATCAGAGAACTGTTTTGGGATGTTGAGCGAGGCAAGCAAATCTTATCATCCAGGTGCTTTAGAAGATTTGTGAGCAAAACCAATATACCCTGGTGCCTCTCCTTCTTTGCATCTCATTTCTCAGTGTAGTCATGACTGTTTCACTCTCACTTCTCAGATATGCAGCTGCACCTTTAAACCTACTGGCAAATAATTGTGCATCATCTTCTCTGTCTAACTTGAGAAAGTTAATGTTATATATCCAGAGGATAATCAGAGAAGTGTTCACATATGCCTAGTCACCATCAACATTCTCAAGCAGCAACAGAGCAGGCAACTCCACAGCTTCCGTATGTTTGACTAGGACAGTAGTCACGAGGGAATCGGGGCACTCTGCAAACAGCTCTGCTCTGTGACCTTGGACCAGTCCCTTAATGATAGGGTGTCTGTTTTCATTCTCAGTTTTGGTTTTACCTATTTAGACTGTAAACAGGGTAAGCAGTGCTGGCCCATAGACTTATGTGTCGGGCATGACACAGCAGAGCGCTGCTCTAGTCTAAGCCTTTAGCTGCCCCTGGAACTCATAATAAGAAGGGATAAATAAAGCTAAGAGATTATTATAAGAACTGAGCCTCACCACATTAATTTAAGAGGGTACTTTAAACTGGTAACACTGGAGCAAGACTGTTACAGAAAGGCGAAGCATAACAGCAACAACAAACGAAGTCCCATAGAAGCAGAGTGCTCTAACATCAAACACACCAATTACAATAAAAAAGGGAGTGGTGATTAGCTTGCTAAGGGGCAAGCCAAAAGGGACAGAGTCTGATTTGAAGGGCACAGGATGAAATACTTATCAGTTCTAATCTAAATAAATACTCAGCAGTTAAGTAATTCTGCAAGGCTCCAGAATTGAAAAGATAATGGCAAAATCTTTCCTTTCTGGAAAAGAATCCACAGAAAAGTTTCTTCCTCCAACCCAAGAGAGCCTTTTGTGAGCATCTTCAGATAATAGTTTTGCATTCTGGAACATTTCAGATCATTCACTTACTAACACAGCATCAGCTCACTGATACTGACTACAGTCCTCTATCTTGCCTTAAAATTTGCAGTGTTCCCCTACCCCTGTGAAAGGAAAGTGTCTCCTCAAGAGTTCACTATATGAGAACACAACAACAAGTCTGACTCACAAGGGTAATCCAGATATTCAGAGCAATTCCCCACGTTATGCTTGCTGGCTAGTGTCTAATTAGTCTAATATATTCTTATTCCTTGGGGTTATCTACTTGATGCCTACCACATTCTTCAAAAAAAACCACCCATGGGCTCCTGAGACTGGAAAGCAATTATAGACCAGCCCATGCTTTCCTGGGATTAAGGTCCCAAGAGGTTGCTCAAAGGAACCTCCAATGAAGTATTCTCTCTGTTGCTGTCTCCCCAAAGGAGATGGAGATTTACTTCCAACCCTTTGAGGTTCCCCCATCTCAAAAAAGGGAATTTAAAGGATCTCACAAGGAGGCCTGCACCCTGGTTAAAAATGCTTTATTTGCCTTGTGGTCCATACCAGCACAGCTTTAGCAAAGCTACTTCACTTGAGACTTTCCCAGCTGCATCTGCTCCAGGGATGGGGTAGAAGGAAAGGAAACCATCTTATGTTGTTTCTTCAAGCTGCTCAGCACAACCTCACTGTTATCACTGGCTATAATAAACAGATGAAGAACAACAGACCAGTGAAAAATTAGCCCATCTTCTCATTCTGAGTGATTCTCCCCCTCCCCCAGTCCTCGGAACAGTCTGTGGACCAGGTAAATGCTTCTCCCCAGGCAATTAATCTTTTTCCTCCTGCTTAGGAGGGATTAAAACCAATTATAATGAATCCTCCTCAGGTATTAGTGAGGACCTGTCTGACCACACACATTTACATCCAGGAAAAAGCAGCTTTTCTCTCAGGATAGGCAGAAGGCATTTCTCTGTTTTCTACCTCTTCACACATGCCACTGTGGATTCAGAATTATCCATCATCCCCGAAACCATTTCAGAAATATTCAGCAGCAATGTAGAGTTTTTGAAAGAGAGCATCTGTACCTCCTACCCTTTTTACAGAAAAGCAGACTAGCCACCTTCGCTGCTACCGCAGGCAGAAGGACAGACCCACCTGCACATTACAGCTTTGAAAAATGCAGTTGCATTTGCTTTCTGCCCAAATTACAGCAAACGAAATGAGAGACCTCAGGGATTATTCCACTTTTAGCCTGTACTCATCTAAGCAGATTGCTCTCCAAGATCAGCTTCCTACTTCATTTAGCTTTTTCTGGTTAAAGGGACAGCAGGAGTCATTCAAGTCTTTGGGCATTTTATATTTCCCTCTTAAGGTTCTGTTAGATGAGAAGGCCATGAACTGGCAGAGCGGCAGCATAATAATCGATGTGGAGTTGTTCTAACGAGAGCACATCTTTACCCGTACATGCTAAACCCAATTTACCCTACATAAAACAAACCTGACCTCCTCCTGCCTTTCACCTGTGCCCTACCAGCAGCCCTTTTTTTCAGCCTTGTCTTGAGTTTCTGTTTACTGAGGTGCTGCGGTTGTCCCAGTAGTGATGTCTGCAATCACCAGGCCTTGCGACTCTCGCCACAAAATTTCCTGCAGCTTTCCCGGGGATGCTGAGGTAGACCAAGAAATGACAAATATCACAGCAGTAGGCCTTTAGGAGCATTGCACAAAGCAGACAGTATCTGACTGAGGTAATACTTAGGTCCCCACTGCAGCTTTTTGTTGCTAAAGCCTGGAAAATCTGCAACATACCCTATTACTCAGAAACTTGAGCTATATTTAGACTTTTGTCCTATGAAGCAGATCTGTTTCACTGTGACCAGCTGTGGAAGCAAACTCAGTAGACTTTCAGTGGTTCCTCTTTGATCAGCCCAGTTCTCTGGGGACGTGCGCATCCAGCATGTCGCCCTGTGATCCTTCACAGCAGCCAGCCTCTATTGAGAAGCCACAATTAGACTAGAAAAATCCAAGCACCTCGCAGCGACCAGTAGAGAAAGTGCGCTGCGTACCCCTTGTCATCACACACGGAGTCAGACACCATGAAATTAGTACTGATTTTAGTGCCTGGTTTTAGCAGGTACAGTAGGACATCTGTTGCTTCCAGGTACAGCCCTCGCTCCATCTGCAGAGTTCTTCAGTGGAGAAAAGAGGCAACGGGAGCCAGTGGACTTTACCGAGAGATGAGCTTTTTTGCTTGGACGACGCCAGTAGAGAAGGGTAGATCCCAGACACTCATCTCTCAGCAGTTGCCAGAAATGCAGATGCCCCTGAAAAAAAGACAGGCTCATTCACGTACAATGTCAAAAAAAAACCCTGATATGACTATTTTTGTTCAGCTCACCACCCGAGAAGCATGTTCCAAATCAGTAATGGCAATGAAAGTGCCTTGGTTTTTGGAAAAGAAGTTTTCACTTTGTGATGTTACAGATTAATCGCTCTGATAACCCAGCAGCTGAACTGAGCCCAATAGCTCTTATTTCAAACAACAAACACACAAACCAGCAAGCAAACAAAGCCTGGAACATTTCATTCCATGAATCGTTTCAGTCTGGGGCCTGTGGCTCTTGCATGTTTTTCATTCTGCTTCCTTTTAAAGCTATGAATGAGATCCCTATGGCTGGGACTACAAAGGAAACTGCTCCAGACGTCCTCACCATCCTCCCCAGAAGATGTTGCTGAACTGTTTCCGAAAGTGGCTGAGTGGCATGGCAGAGAGAAGAAGCCACCAAACCTGGGCAGAGAAAGCAGAGGAAGGTCTCCACTCCCACAGTTTGTGCCTTACAGTTTTCTGCCTGGCCCTGAAAGAATGAGACGTCTTTGTGCCCTGCAATTGAATGTTACTCACTCTCACACATCACCTACAAGGAACTCGGCAGTCTCAAACAAGATCAAACCAGAGACCCAGTGTCCTGTGCCTTAGCAGTGTTGGCGAACAGATGCAAGAGATCTCTCAGTGGATAATGATAGAAGAATTTACCCACAGAGGAAAGAAGACATCAAATTAATTCTGTGGTGATTGTTTTTTACCTTGAAGCACGGTGTTTCTTATCCATTTTACTGGGATGAGCACACAGCAATGATATATTCAACTATTACCCCAGGACTCCACTACCGCAAACTCTGTTACTATAGCGAGTATCCAGGCAAGCATGTTTGCCATTCACTGTTTGGGCATGATGCCATAGCTGTGATCACATTATCCTCACCCTACACTGACTACCCGTGACAAATTGACTTTACAGAGTCATAGCTATTTTGTAAAACACTACAGCATATTATATTAAATGATCTATGCAGCAAATTAAGCCTATACTTAATTGAAGTAAAATAGAACATTTGTACAGCAAGAAGCTGAATGCATGATTAGCTGTTTTGCTGAACCAGGGTCCTATTAATTGTCCGATAACTGAGCTTTTGTTTCAGTGGTCTTTAGGATATAGGCTTATAAATCTGCAGGAAGCATCACAGTCCAATCCAATCCATTCCAGTCATTGAAGGCATATTTTTCCAAACCTCAGGAGTTTTCACCCCCAAGAGGGAAAGGGCATGAAATGAGAACACTCCCAGCCTTGCAAAATAAAGTGCACCGTAAGGAAAGGTGCCTGACAGCAGATGGAGCCATCCTGCATCACTGGAGGGGGAGATGCTGATCTCCTCTCTCCGGTGACCTCCTCTCCGGGAGGAAATGGAATGAAGCTGCGTCAGGAGAAGTTCAGATTGGACATTAGGAAAAAGTTCCTCACGGAGAGGGTGGTCGGTCACTGGAACAGGCTTCCCAGGGAAGTGGTCACAGCACCAAGCCTGTCAGAGTTCAAAGAGCGTCTGGATGACACTCTTAGTCATATGGGTTTAGTTTTAGGTAGTCCTAGGAGCAGCAGGGAGTTGGACTTGATGATCCTTATGGGTCCCTTCCAACTTGAGATGTTCTATGGCTCTATGATTCTATGATAGCTGTGCTGTCATGGCATCAGCGGGGACAGGCGTATCCTGGGCTGTGTGACTCAATAGCCTTATGGTACCAAAGGTTTAATTCAACTGCCTCTCATTCAGCTTCCACTGGGAGCTGCATGTTTCCATCACCTCTCAGTGGGGACTCACTAACTCACATATGAAGGCCAAATGATTTTTAAAAGCCTCTGATTTGAGCTGGCTTGATTTTAGGGCTTCCAGCTTGAAATACTTTCAGCCCCAGGGGTGCACCACTGCCATACTTTTAACTGGAACCATCTGAAGAAAATCAGGATAGAGATGTCCCAGACTGGTAAAACTTGAGTCACTCTAAATCTGTGGTCACTTTTCAAATATCTGGGCTTGAATGATAAGATCAGGAATGTAGACAAGTCATTCGGGCTGGGAAACGGGCAGATGAGCATGAGACTTGTTGTCTTAACTCTCAATGTTATGGTTAAAACAAACACTCTTTAAATATATCACCTGACTTCCTTCCCATCCTTCACATTGGTGAGGATCCAGAATAAGGTCAGTGAAATGAATAAAGTTACACAAAGCAAGACTAAGAACAGAATCAGGTTTTTGGATATTAAAAATATGGACCATAAACACACAGTTTTGGCTGTTTCTTTCTCTCTCCCTTTAATCTGACAGGGAAAAAAAGAAGCTGGGGGGATGAATGAATGTCAGATGTGAAGAAAATCTTTGGGCTTTCAATTTCCTATTATAAACCAGGACTAGAATAGTAAAAAAGCAGCAGAGGTCAGGAACGAGATACAGTGAAAAAAAGCAGCGTGCACACTCTTATTCCAGGGATAATGGTCTCAATCTGCTGTGTATGAAAAGAGACGTTGGGAGAGAAAGGCCAGAAATAGCAGAAAGTTTTACAGGCAAGGGAGGGATACTGTTATTGGTACTAGATCTACGTATGGTTCAGTCTGAGGTTTTGTAGCTGTAATTCTGAGAGCCTGGCAGCTGCCACCCCACGCCGCCGTCTCTTACCTAAACCACAGAGCGAGTGCACATGCCCTGCTTTGCCGTCTGGGGGGAGTCAGAAGATGAAGAACAATTCTGGAGCCACCCCAGAAGCCAAGACCTCTGTCTCCATCCCAGAGTGCCCGAGGAGGGCAGATGTTTGATTTCTGTTGGATTAAGCTTTTGGCTGGAGATTAAGCTTTGTTGTGGGTTAGCTGCTGATCTTAACTGGATAGCTTTCCTATATATCTGCCAAAAATGCCTAGAGTAACACATTGGCGCTTTTCATGCAGTCTGTCAACAACCAAAGTCAACACATAACATCAAAACTACATATTTTAAAAGAACTGGAAAAAATAGGTTGGGATGGGTGTGAATTCCCTCAGTCTCTGCTCCCCACTGCTAACTTCCCCTGCTTACCAGTGCCTCCGTTCCTCCTTCTGCCTGTTCAAAATGTGGAGAAAAAAGGAAATTGCTGCCACTGCTTCAGCCACAAAATTGTGGATATTGAGGGGATCCAAGACGAGCAAGACCTTGTTCATGTACACCAAGGCGGGAGGACTGATGACTTGAGTAAAATGAAATTTATTATCGCATTGCTTCTGAATAACTGTGCTCCAGGCGTATACCTCAGAAACTCATTTACTCCTGTTGTGGTTTAACCCCAGCCGGCCACTGAGCACCACGCAGCCGCTCACTCACTCC
>NW_009218408.1:0-22644 GCF_000690835.1 Fulmarus glacialis | reverse complement strand
GGAGTTCATTCACTACTTCCCATCGGCAGGCAGGTGTTCAGCCAACTCCAGGAAAGCAGGGCTCCATCACACATAACGGTTACCTGGGAAGACAAACACCATCACTCCGAACGTCCCCCCCTCCTTCTTCTTCACCCAGCCCTATATGCTGAGCATGACGTCATATGGTATGGAATAGCCCATTGGCCAGCTGGGCCAGCCGTCCCGGCCACACTCCCTCCCAGCCCCCTGCGCACCTGGCAGGGCACAGGAAGATGAAAAGTCCTTGACTAGCGTAAACATTACTTAGCAACAACTAACACATCAGCGTGTTATCAACACTATTCTCATACTACATCCGAAACACAGCACTCTACCAGTTAACAGGAAGAAAATCAACTTCATCCCAGCCGAAACCAGGACAACTCCCAAGCCTGAAAAAGGTTAGATCTAGATCCAAACGCCATGGCCAAACATGGCGTTTCTGTCTGGCTTGCTGACTGGGGGAGCTCAGAGAATTACCGCAGACTCCTTGTTCCTCTAGGAGATGTCACAGGGATGTCCTGATCCCCCAGTCCCTCGAGGCTGGCTCCTGCAGTGCTGCTGATCCCTAGCAAGGGGGTGGGCTAGGTGCCAGGAAAGCGCATCTTGACAAGCACCCTGAACCATCCTTTTTTCATTGCTAAATTTACTCTCCTACAAGGGGGCTATAGCACATGGCAGCTGTTTGCAGGGTAAGGAGAGAAATCAGGGCTATTTGTGACATCTATTTAAGGGCTCTTTAGTATACACGCAGCCTCTCTTGTAATCACTGCTTTAACTAACCGTAGTTTCTACGTTCCACCGCACAAACGCTTCCCGACATTTACCGTTTCTGGCACCATTAAACTCAATGCATGAGGGTGGGGGAACATGGGGGGGCAGTTCATGTTTGAAGGCCAGCTGCAGTGCGAAGCCAAACTGATGCCCCACAGGGCTCTGCAGGCTTTGGAGGGCACCTGCTAAAACCAGCTCCTTTCTCTTACGCAGATTTCAGCACTTGAGGTAAATCCCAGTTTCCTTGGTTAACGTTTGCTCCTCCCTTATGAAAACACTCATGGAAATTAGAAGCAGCTTTGTCTGAGGTAGGATTTAGTAATAACTGAGGTCTGTGTTCCTCTTGGTTCTCATCCAATGCTGTTACTTATTTCAGCATCCAGCAAGCACAGAACATTCCCTTTGTGATTTAGTAGCATTTTACACTGAGCCTGTGAGCTATGAGTGACGGCATGAGACACAGAACAATGCAGAAATTTGTCGGGACCAAGGACGCTACCTTTTCCTTTTTTTCGGGAACTGATGTGGGAAGGTCCGTGTCTGTGCTGGTGTGTGCTTGTGCCTTGCAAGCGGCTGGGCTGCACAGGCACTCCCTGTCGGGATCGTCCAGCTTCACCACCGGCCGGAGCCTGAGCGAGCACCACGCGCCTGCACTGGGCCAGGCTGGGGCTGGAGGGGGCTCCAGTGGCTTCTGAGCACGGTGGCACCGCGGCTGTGTGCTGGCACCCTAGAGTGCCTGTACCTGTACTTCAATTTTACTGATAGTTACTGATATTCTCAGGACTGGATTTTAGAGGGGCTGGTGTCAAGGTTTGGATTCCTAAATCCTGTGGAATCGGAAATTCCCATCCTAGCAGGGCTCGCTCAGTCTTAATCGTTAAATAGCCAAAGCAGATAAATTAACAGTTGTACAGGATTGGGGTAGGAGGAGGCAACTTCTTTGTAAAATCTCTTTAAAACTTAGATAATCTCTGGCTTGTCAGCGTGTACAGTGAGGACCCATGAGGGCTTTTGTTGCATCTTTGGACATAATTCTCTCCCTTGCAAGATCTTCTGTGCTGGCCAGCTGATGCTTGCCTTGGCCAAGATACCTGCATTGCAAAAACACCATACTGTTACAAAGTGCCCACTTCTGCCTGCCTTTACAGAGGCAGAGAGTTTTCCCCCACATGAATAACCTTTTTGCAGTCCCATGAGTAAGCGCTGCTCCTCTGCTCAGGCTCAGCCCCGATACTCAAGGTGTTGCAGCACTGGGGGCTATTTGATCAACTGCTATTATTGTAATAAAAGCTATCCCTGGCAGAGCCGTAGGTAAAATCTCTCTTGGGACCAGCATTTTTTTTTTTAGAAGGCTTGGCAGAACGCCCTGTGCTTTACAGATATTTTTTGCTGGAAACAGAAAAATCCTCCTGCGGGGCCGTAGAGCCAGCCCCCTAAAGCCCTTGACCCCGAATGTGTAATCTCCCTGGAGACCCAATGTACATGAAGAAATATAATCTTCTTGAAGCATCTGCTGTCTGCATTGTGTTAAAATACGACTGGTCACTCCTTGCAGAATCCTTTAAAGAGCAATAAAAAACCCCAACCCAATCTGAAAGGAGCTCTTGCACACAAAAGGATCTCTCTGTATTGCTTTAAGGAGGGTTGTTTTACCACGGCTGCAGCCTGAGAGGTTTCTGTGGCATCCAACAGACATTTCACCACCTTTTGTGTCCTGGGAAAGGAACAGCACACAACAGATGGGAAATGGAGCCGAGTTTCGGGAGGTCACTGTAACGGCATCACATGCAAATCCTTCGCCCGCTGGGACCTGCACGGCGCGTGAGCTGTGCTGGGGAAGCCGGAAGGAGCTTTCCTGCTCGCACCGGGGCAGAAGATCAGATGGAGCCTTCGGCGAGGAGGCCTGGGAGGGCTGCCTTCGCAAATGGATCAGTCTGACAGATCAGCTTTCCCCACTGGGGTGAAAGGGAAGGAGAGGTGTTTGTTATCACAGAAGGCACAGAGAAAAGGGGTGTCTGCTGGTTTTTTAATGTCTTTATACGTTTTTTTGAGCCAGTTAGAGGACTTGGTCTCTGCTCTGAAGACACAGGTGCAGGGAGCAGGAAAATTGAGAGCTTAAAGGCGAAACTAGCAAGGAAAAAGCATCGATGTGGCTTGTCGGTGATACTCTGATCTGCTGTTGTTTCAGTTTTCTGCATTTTTTGTCAATGCTGTAAACTCACCTCCTTGACATCTGCCCTGCCCTTGCTCTCGGTCTCCCCTTCCCCCACTTCTCCCTTTAATGCTGGTGTCCTCATTTCCCCTTTTGTACATATGACCCTTTCACTATGCAGGGATTAGCATCTCA
Source organism: Fulmarus glacialis (assembly GCF_000690835.1). Lineage (NCBI taxonomy): Eukaryota > Metazoa > Chordata > Aves > Procellariiformes > Procellariidae > Fulmarus > Fulmarus glacialis. Next base: position 19,502 of record NW_009218408.1, on the reverse strand, counting down.
CTCATAAATATGTGAAATAGATACGCAGATGATTTAATTTGCTCCGGTTTGCAGGGCTTGCAAGACAGACTGGCATGGGGAGAAGGGTATGTTCTAGCAGGTCAGCTGAAGAAAACATCTTGTGTACGGGATGAAGAATGGGAAACAGGCATACGGGACACCAGCACTAGCCCAGCAGGGAGACCTCAGGGGACGGGGACGAGGTGGTAAGACATAAAGGTCAGGCAAATAAGGAAGAGCAGAAGAGAAGGTCGAAGATGTCTCTGCCTCCCCCATTTGTTACGTGTCTGCCAAGGAGAAAGGAAGAGAGTGGGGAACGTGAGAAGCAAAAGGGGAGCAGAAGTCCACTCTGGCTACAGGCGGTTTGAGTTGCTGGTAACTCGTTTGGGAACAGATGCCAGAGGAGCCGAGAAAAATGCAGGTGTGGAGAGATGGTGGCAAGAAGGAGGGAGGTGGAGGTCTGAGACATAAGGAGGAGATGGCAGTAAAAGCCGTGTAACTGGATGGGGGCACCCAGACGGGGGACACAGCTGAGCTGAGCAGGGATTCCCGAGGAGGAGTAACTGGATGGGGGCACCCAGACGGGGGAGCTGAGCTGAGCAGGGATTCCCAAGGAGGAGAGACAACAGAGAGCCCGTGAGAAGGTGACAATGAAGAGCTAGAGATGATAGTGCTGTGAAACCCCGGCCAAGGAAAAGTTGTCAAGTGGCAAGGATTCAGTCACCAGATCCAAACCAGGAAGTTGAGACAAACGCCAAAGCCCTAGCACGCAATAAGACCTTGCCAGGAGGCAGCTGGTAAGGCTCACATCAATGTTACAACAAAAAGACAAGTCCTGGCCTGGAGAATTTGCAACGTGACTGAGATTAGAGATGGCAGATAGGCTCCAGTGGCCAACAGATGGAGCAGCAGAAGAACAGAAGGACACCTAGGATCGGCACGGCAGCCTGGGTGGGAGGGAGTACTTTCGGTCGATGTCTTACCTGAGGAAGAGGAGTGGATGGGTCTGACTCAGGCTGGGCACACACCGCTCTCATCAGCAACAAGAGGGTGCAGACAGAGGGGAAGGCAAACCCTAGCGAACACGTTTTCAAACACGTTTGAAAAATATGGGCCTAACCCCCCTCTCTGAGCTGAGCACTCATCGGTAAGAGGCTTTAACCCGCTGCCAGATCAAACTGAGGTCTTCCCACGTACCGAAGCACGCAGACACACAGCTTGCAAGGTCGAGAGCTGTCAACGCAGATCTTAACCTGCTTCATGTGTATGCGGAGCTTCACTTTGGATCTTCTCAGGATCTCATATGCTTAAGAAAGTGGCAGTGAGTGGGCCCAGACTGCTGTTGGCAGCTAAGCAGGTGGCGGCTCTTCTTTGCCAGTAGAAGTTACGATGCAATCAGTGGTGCAGCGTGGAGGCCACCAGCTATGTTTATGCACCTAAACACGCACACTCACTATGTTTACATGAAGGATCAGTTGAAATTATGTATTATTCCACATACATTGAAACTCAAAGAGATTGACCGGAGAAGCTTTTTCCTGAATTTAGCCCTGAAAGCCTATTATGTACCATTGTGTGGATGTTACAGCAAAGGCACTGCACAACAATTGCAAACTTGCTGCTATACTTGTGCCTGAAGGCAAGTGTGTAAAATGTTTTCTGCCCTGAGCTTCCAAAGCACTGACAACTCAGCTGTTGCAGGCTTTAATGGAAGCTACAGCTTGCCAACAATCAGCCCATTTGTGTTAAATTGCCAAATGTGGGGTTCAGATAGGAGGCTTAGGGTACCTGTGACTGCAGCATGGAGTGGCAGTCGAAGTAAGGCAGGGAAAGGGACAGGTTGCCAAAGAAGCTGATGGAGAAACAGGAGCAATAGGAAGAGCTGTGGCATCAGATAAGTGGTTTGACAACAGAAGCAGTAACGTAGATAAGCTCTGCAGTAACTGCAACAACATGAGCTGATAGAGCAGATGGTCACCTCAGTTTAGCCTCTAACATGGCTTGTTGCCCCTAGCAATATTTACCCAAAAGTAGTCTACTGATGGAGATGGGATTATGTAGCGAATAGAGGGAAATCAGTCCTGTTTTGTACAAGATAGAACCGTGCTGCCTATCAGCTCTGACAGTCCCTTCATGTGTTGGCTTTGACTTGGGCAGACGGAGCCATGTGATGATGTACAAAACCATTTCTAGGACAGCTTCAGATGGTGGAAACTGGGTAGCACTTTCCCAGTTCCTCAACTTTCTTGGAACTTTATTAACTCATTCCTCAAATATGGAAACTTGGTGAACAGGTAAAGTTAAACTCCCTTTCCTGGGTCTGAAATGACCTTCTGGGAGCTGCCAGGACATTTCCATCAGCTCCTGATCAGTGCTATTTGCGGTTAATCCTGACTACTACAGGGCCTGAAGTGAGAATTATTTAACTAGTTTGTGAAAAGCACTTAGAGATCCTTTAGTGAAAACCAAAAAAGAAAGGCAAATACTGTTATTCTCATCCCCAAAATACTAGGTAAAGAACCATACTGAAGTAGCAATATAGATGATCGCAAAGGAGAGAGTAATTCTGCATTGGGAAGTGTCCCATGTTTGAAAGGCCAGAGCTCTACAAGCACTATGCGTATCTCAACTCATGTATTTAATAAATATTGTCTCAACTGCATATGTTTACTTATTTTTATTAAAGAGCAAACTGCTTGTATTGCCTTCTCTTTCTTCTTCATTATAACATCAAAGCAGGTCAGCATGCCACGCAACAGTATAAACAAACAGCATCACCAGATACTTAAGGGTCTTTAGCTCCTAAATTGACTAAAGCATAAATACAAACTGACGTCAAGCATTTGGGATTACCATTTAAAAACTGCTATCTTCTGAGACGCTAATGAAGGCCATTCACATCAGAAAATCCAGTGGCTACAAAAGGAGGAGTGAGCAGCCCAGACTCCAGAGTAAGGAGTCGAGGAAATGGTCTGCTGCTCTCAGAATAAAAAACCTGCCAGTTTGCTTTAGACCTGCAAGAAGTCCCAAACACGGAGAACGTCAGAGCTGCTTCCAACCTGTCCAGCTCTTGCAGATTTGGGAATGTAGATGTCACCACCAGTCCTTGCTCTGCCACCGTTACCAGCAGCGCTCATACCACCCCCTCTACTCATCACAATCCTTGTACGGTGGAAGCTTGTCCTGGCTGTGCACTGGAGCTGCACAGCACACCACGTGCAATGCAATCTGCAGTTGCGTGATGCTAGTGACCTCCTCCAAGGCTGTGACAAGTCACCTTCCACATTTGGTCTCTAGGGTCTCAGTTAATAGCTGAAATTTTAAACAAGATGCTCTCAAGTAAGATCATAAGCAGTGACAAAGCTTATATAGGATCTCAGTCTTTCTCCCTCTTTAAGCATGACAAACATTTCCACTGGAACCCGTGGAATGAAGAGTACGTTTTGTAAGGCAAAATGCATTCCTGAGTAGGCATTTGTACTAATTCAGGTGCTGAAGTGGTATAGCCACATGGCAGCACGCCCTGTGGGCCAAGGTATTCTGCTTCTCAACTGTGATTAACTTAGCAGGATGGAGCACAGCGCTGTATGGCTTTTAGTACCTATACTGACTTAATAAGCACTAGCTTGCATATTTCTAGATGATGTATTTTTCCACAAAGATGTAAGTCAGGAATCTCCTAGAGAAAAAGAGGACTAGAGATTTTAAACGTCCCTTCTACTTCAGAGTAAGTTCAGGCAATCATATACTTTGGGACAAGCAGACAACTTTTGCATTGCTGCAGGTAGTAAAGATCTCAGTGGGAAAGCGCAGCTTTGTCTTTGAAAAAGTGGTGCCTTTGGACACACACTCACCAGTGCATCCCCAGCCCCTCCCTAGGACTTCTGTCAAGACAGCACTTTTTCCTTTGGCATCTGTGCTAGCTGCCCAAAAGAGGGCAGGTACTGGGGGCACCACCTGCTTCTGTAACTTCCCTCTTGTTCACAAAGCAGTGAACAAAGTGGCCAAACCCTTGATGGAGCAAACCTTCGCCATCTGAGAAGAAATAAGCCATGCCACGTGGTACAAATGCACTGTCGTGCCTGTGGATGACTTGCTAATAACGAGCCTGAAGCCCAAAGCCTTACAGCTCTTAAAATCAAAGTTCCCCTGCCCAAGTGGAGACCGGCCTCTGTGAGCTTAAAACTTTGAGTGGCACCGAGGCCCCTGGGCAGCAGCAGAGCTTGCTCCATTCCCTGGGGAGGGAGGTGGAAGGAAGGGAAGGTCCCTTCCCCAGGGGCTGGCTCAGGACACTCGGAGGGGAGTAAGGGAAGACAGGTGCAAGTGGAGGCCGTCTGCCAAACAAGGACAATGCTCCTGAGGTCTCACCAGCTCTGTGACCCTACCCGGTCATTAGGTGCCAAAGCAGCTCGGCGAGGGGATTTATGGTGGGAACAGCTTCTGGTTTAGCAGGCGCTGCACCAGAAGTGAGATTTCCTTCTACAACAGAGGATGGTTTGCAGAGGGATTTGGTAGCTGCTGATGTGCAGGAAGGAAGTGGAAAAAAGTAGTTTTCTTCTCGGGTGGTTCAGCTGCTGTTTGCAAGCAGAAGAACTAAAAGAAAGAACTCCGGTCTGCAATCCTCCCCCTTGAATACAGGGCATATTGCAAGCATTCAGGGCCCAGGATAAACAAAAATAGAAAAACATTTGGTTTCAGTTCACATCTTAGTGGTGGCTCATGTTTTATTCATAGTACAGAAAGGGCAGAAGTTGCCGTGAATGAAGAAGTCCCCTTTCTTTCTGTGCAGGTTTCAGAAAACCAGTCAGCAGCAGAGCAATGCTATTGAACTCGGGAAGACTTCAGTCACCCGCTTCCTAATTCTCAAAGCAGTTAGAGCCCTGCAGTCTTTTTTTACCTTTTATAGTCACAGGACTAGTCAAGCAAAACCTTGATTGGGTTATTCTGCTTTAATTACAAAACGCACTCAGACCAAAGGTGCAATAGTACCTGGTACATATGTACACATTTCTCTCAATTGTAACACCAAAGACGAAAAGGCAGCCTGGTCCTGCTGTAAATCAACCATTTCCCTCTGGCAAGATCCCTGGAGTATGAACAGACATCACAGTAATGCTTGGACTGCCTCTTGCGCGCAGGACACCAGACTCTCTATTTCATCATGTACTTTGAGATCCTTTAGGGTGGACCATACAAGAGATAAGCAAGAGAAGGGAGGCAAAACTGGAACCTTGGGGTAATTGGAGTCCGTATCCCACCACCCACCAGAAAAGAAAAGCAGCGATGGGCCCCTCTCTCCTTGCTGCAGTTAGGACAAGGTAGATAAATCACAAGGTTTTTTTATTGCTGGTGAACTCAAAACAGGCAACTTTAATCTACTGAGGAAGATACACGTACAAACAAATGTTAGGCCTTGTGCGTTTTTTTTTCTTCTTAATGTAAATGTCTCTACAACTTCAGTCCAGCTCCCAAGCTCTTGCTGAGCTGCCACTGAGACACCGGTAACATGCTCTGGGCACTTCTGTAAGACGTTATAAGAAGCATCACATATATTAAAAAGGGAGATTTTGCAGAAAAGACAAAGCTCTGACTGTAGCCATGTTGCTCAAAAAGGAGCTGCATTAGGTACATGGTATTATGTATAATTATTTTAATTGATTTAAGAATTTGCCGGGTCCCTTTCTGTTTCTGGTGTGCAAGCTGCAAGTAAAGTGCACTTCTGGGTGTAAAATTTCCACTCTACGAGGATGCAATAGCCAGGTGGTACCTGTCAGACATCAGTGGAAAGCAGACGACAACAGCTGTTACAATGGCACAAGCAATAAGGATAATGGAATAAGATACTAGATGCTGCTGGGAAACCCCTCCGTAGTTTGAGCATCTAAATATTACATCACTGAGCAAAACCAGTGTCATTTAGTAGGGATCTTCTAAAGCCAAGACACACGACTGTGATTGTGCACCAGGTTAGCTCTGTGAACAGCCACTCCTCCCCCAGTCCCAGCTACAGCTGGGAGTCACCAAACCATGTTGCTAACTCCTTTTAACATTTTTAAAGAGTTTTGTAAGCAGAAAGCAGGGATCCTAAGGATGTTTCTATGAAGCTGAGGGTTTCAGATGATGCAGGGGTGGTGTAGGAGGCAGCACGACACCACGCTTAAGCTATGCTGTGAGAGGACAACCCAGCTTTAGACACAGCATTTAATGACACTGACAGAACCAGGGCCAAAATGGGGAGATCCCAACTCTCACCTGCACCTCGCAATTCTTGTTCTGGTCCAGTAAAGCTCATCTACATTATCCCACATACAAATCTCATCTCTTTTTTCCCCGTCATGTACAGTGTCAGGTGACTATTTTGCCTGGGTCTACACACCCAAGACCATCAAGGCTGATGAACAACATACTGTTCCTCTAATTTCATAATACCAGCATCACAGCATGAAAAAAGAAATCTGTTCAGTGTTTGTTCCCTTTTAATTTCATGAACTATAAAAAGGAAACTCTAAATACCCACCTAAGTATTCTGGGTGCTTCAGGAGACATTGCATACCCCAGGGCAGATTTGATTAACTCCTTGCCGCCAGTGTTTTTGTGTGTCCATTGCCAGCAACGGATGCCACGTGAGAAGGGGAAGGGGAGGAGAGGAATAAAATAATTGCACTCTGTGTGATACAAAAAGGATTAACGCTGCCTTCATAAGAGCAGAACCAACAAGCAATTGTCCTCTCAGGGCCAGGAGTGCTTTTCTCCTCAGGAATGGACGCCCCAGGGCAAGGAGCAGGTTCACAGCTGAGCACTCCCTACCAGAGACAGGGGGCCCACACAGAAATAGCCTGGCCATTTCCAATACGAGACTGGAATCCCACAACCACACCAAAACATTTGCATTTCAAGCCAAATTGATCCCTGGTGCAGCTCTGTTGACTATGGTGGAAGAACACCTAAAATTAATCTGGCCCAACAGGGCAACTACAGCAAACGTCCCCCATAAACCAGTTAGGAGTGAGATACATCTGACAGCTGGAAGCTCCATGTTTGTTGCTAACTTCAAAAGCCAAGACTTGCCAGAACGAATTAGGAACCTGTGGCTGCCACTATCAAGCACTTTCCCTGCACTACAACTGTCCCTATGCTCCTCAAATGTCCCCAGTAGGTTAAATTTCAAACTCTGCCTGGTGCAGGTAGTTCTACAATGGAGGCACAGCACTCCCTCCTGCTCCACCTCCCTAGTGCTGCTCTTGCACCCTAACTCAAAGCCTCACTCAGGCAGAGCATGAAGAAATGCTCTTCAGAGAGGGATTTTTTGGTTTTGTTTTTTTTTTTTAAGTAATGTATCAGGCAGCATGGCGTATCTTTTGCTGCCCCCCATTATAGTCGTGACAATATGGCTGTGGTTATTTAAAGCAGAATTTAGGAAGAAAAAGCAAATCCTCTTGATACACTGAGGAGAACACTGGGCAGAACTGAACCAAGACTTGCCAGTGCTGAAGGAAGGTGAGAGTCAGTGCCAGAGGACCAAATCCTGGATACCACGTTAGCCACATGAAGGTTTTGACCTTCAAATGCAATAGGTTGCAGCCAGACTAAGTCATCAACATCACCAGAAACAGAGAAATCCCTGGGAAGGAAGGCAGAAAACTCTTGTGGCCTGTGCAGTCTCTACAAGGTTTGCACAGCTGAGATGGGAGGTGGAATCTGTAGCAGCCCTTCAGGGAAGGTCTGCTTTGAGGGGACAGAGGAGATGGGAAGACTTATGCTATTTCTTGTGCCTTTTGCCAAGATTCAGATTGCACAGATTATGGTAAAATTCACTCGGCAAAAAAGGCCTTTATTAAAAAAAAAAAAGAAAAAAAGAAAAAAATTTCTAGTGAGTATCAGGACTGAGATTTCAAAAAGTACAAGATCTGTATAAATTCAGCAAGATGTCCAGCACCAGATTATTTTGTGGTGCAACAAAGAACCTGGGGAGAGGCCAATGGGACCTCGCGAGGGGAACACCATCTACCTCCCCAGCAGACTGCCAATCTTAGGTTCTCAACAGCAGATGGATTTTCCTTGTTCCTGCAGCATCTCAGGTCCCACGGGAGGTATTGGTTGCAAGCAAGCACCTGAATATTGCCTAATGGAGTAAGCCAATCACTAACTTAGCTGGCGTGTCCATGCCCATCTGCTAATCAGGTTTTTTTCTTTTTGTATGCATTTCCACCGTAGTATTTCTTTTTCTTCTTTCTCCACATAAAAGAGTAAGCAAAAGGACTGCTTTCATCTGTAGTAAGTTAAAATCGGAAATTACCTAACTAACAAGTAACTGATATTGGTCCTTGGAGTCCAAAGAGTAAAATCCATAGAAAATCTATTGGTTCCATTTTTTTCTGGTATATCCCATGCACACCCCCATTAGAAAAATGGGGTTTATGAATCTTATCATACAGCAAGGAGCAGTACCTCAGAGCCAGAGCTGACAGTCCGTGGTAGAGGTCTGGGCTCTCTCAGATTGCTAAGTGTGGTTCTGAGTCACTGCTCAATCAGTCTTCACGTGGCCATTGGCCAAGGCAACGGGGACAGTGGGGGCCCCTGGCTCGGCAGTCTCATCAAATCGTAAGCGCAGGGTGTTTCTGATCACCAGCTGCTCCATGATGAAAGACGCACAAAACCATGGGATGGCATACTCCAGGGTGATCAGGCCCATGAAGTCAAAATCAAACTGGGAGTAGTCCCATGGGCAGGCATTGAACTGGCGCAGGATGAGGCCGGTGGTGAACTCCCAGAGGTATGTCCAAAGTGTGTAAATGAAGCAGCGCACTAAAATGTTACACTTGTCTTTGAGATATAGATACATCTTCTCCACAATGAGGATGGAGGTGCCATAGATGAAGAGCGCCCACACACTGGTAACACCTGGGAACTTCCAGTTAAAGTTGACCACAAACTCCCAGGCAGCTGTGAACATCACCTCGCAGAAATAGCCGTGAATGGCGTAGAGGTACCATCGGGAGAAAGCGGTCAGAGGTTCTGCCGCAGCCATTCTTCTGCACACACCCCAGCAGGCACTCTGAAATGGAGAGAGAGAGAAAAAGAAAGAGAGAGAAAGAGAGAGAGAGAGGAGTCAACGAGGATGAGGATGTCACAATTCCTTATCCCCCAGATGGCAACACGCACAAACTCGTAACATCCACAAAGGCCAAATCTGAGAAAGAAGTGAATTTTAAATCGTCTCGGTTTTACCACAGCAAATTTTAAGTCTTGTGGAAAGGTGGCACCTTAACCGGGCTCCAAGTCTCAGAATAGGCCCGGACAACGTATACTGCTCTGCCTGAGAAGCGGGATGCAGCTGGTATTGCATGGGTGATTAGGAGGAAGCTGACAGGTACAAGGGCTTTGCCAGGGGTGAGGCTGCCAAAGAACGTATTGTTTGCAAGTCAGCAGAAAAATACAGTCATCTCACAAGGAGCGCACATCACCTTTTTGCTCTTTTCAAGAAATAGCACCGTCCCCTACTTTTCTGATTCTCATATGAAATAGATTAGATGAACACAGCATTGAAAACCTGGGCCCTTCCAGCTGTCACCCACAGTCTCTATACCCAAAATGTTTACTGTAGTGAAAAACTGGAGTTTTGATGGGAGCTAGAGAAAGGGAACTGGAAGAGAAAGTTTCAGAGGTTTTACACTTTCAGACACCACACCTTGCACCCATTATTCAGCTGAACTGTTACTTCTTCTGTTAAAGAACTCATGCATTGTATGGCTAGGATTTGGAAAATAATTTTCTTATGGTGTCAGACTGCCTGATACCAACTCAAAAAGCACAAGAGAGCCATTGAAATCCATTCAGATTTGGCTTCAGGACAGCAAAACACAAAGGAGGAGAATAGAAAGGAACAGCTGAGCATAGAGAGAGGTGGTTAGTCATGATAAATAGGAAATGAGAACAAACTCTAATTGTCTCTACAGGAAGAAACTTGGTGAAGAGGTTTTGAAAGGGCACAATTTGCTTATCACTGAACTGTTTCGGCACAATTAGTTTTTACACTTTTTATAGAGATTTACAAGGTCCTAAGCATTGCTCTGCCACGCTACAGTCCCTGGCCCAAGCTGATTTTAAGCATAATTCTACTGAAGCCTTACAGATTTGCGCTACAGGGTGAATTTGACCTCTTTCCTTCTAAGAAGGAACTCTTTCAAGTTGTGTTTCTCTTGACTCTTCATCAGGCACTATTTAACTTCTTTGCTCTGCACTTGTCAGTTCTGTGGCACAAGGTGCTAGGAAAGGACCACACTACTGTTATGTGCAGTCATTCCAATGCCATCTGGAAAGAGACTGTTCCTGCCCTGCTCTGTAAACACGGTGCCCCTCTGAACAAAGTATTAACATGCAGTATGACTGAAATTCTGATAGGAGATGAGAGAAGAGAAACATTTATAAGGAAAAAGGAACTATAATAATGAACATAAAGAAGATATGCAGAATATTCACAGGGGAATATTGAAAGTGGAAAGGACAGAGCTGTATCCATGACATATTCACTCCTCTCTTAAATGGACACCCAAACAACCAAAGTCTTGGCAGTTCATATGATGTGGGTGCTTGAACAAAGACTCATTTCCTAATGGCACAATCCATTTTACACAGGACACTGAACTATCATCAGATGCTACAGATCTGGGTCAACAGCACATTGTGAGCTTGTGTGAAAGACTAAGGAGTCGCTAGGAATTCCCTTATGTCTCCTAACAGTTCAGTCCCAAGAGACCCTGCAAGAAAGCAGTGGAGGTGGCACATGAGAAATATGCAGGGGGTGTATCTCCACACAATCCACAAGAAGCTTATGTGTAAGAGCACCACAAATTTTCTCTCTCAGGAGAATGAGTGTTTATCAATATAATGTTACTTCGTTAGTTTGCCAGCACAGTTGATAAGCTTAGGAGTTTGAATCCTCATATCATTCCTCCATTCTCACATAATTTCAAGAACAAATAAATAGTCAGAGGTACAAGAGTAAGGGAAAGCAGTAAGAAGGAAATGAACTGTAGATATCTTTTGTCAGAATAGGGATATATGGCTGTAGCAGGAAGGGAGAAGTTTTTTTATATCTGAGGAGACAGACATCAAAAGATGCAGAGACCTTAGAAGTCATACCTACTGCTAGATAAGGCACTGACAAAATACAGAACGTCATTCTCCAGGGAAGAAAATTATTGTAAAGTTTTTACTAAGCTGACAAGGGATTGTATGGTTTTCCTCCCTTTCAATAAGCCTTTCTAAGCTTTTCCACTTGTGGTCCTTAGTCCTTGCATTTCCCTCTACAGCTTTACATGAAATGTATCTGAACTGTTAGCTGGGAGCATCCACAGCATGCAGTACTATCTGTAAGGTTTTCCTTGTAATTTTGAAAATCTCTTCACAAAGTTGGATCAAATGCACAGAAGGTCCTTCCCTCTCAGTCCCTCCCTTCTTATTCCAAGGATCCCCTCACCAATTATTTCCATTGCCCTACACCTGCCCACCAAAGCCAAAGACTCAGACAAATATATCCAACAAGCTACGTCCTGTTCTACCCCCAACTATTTCCTCTGTGCAATGAAGATTTCTCTTTCCTGGTTCTATACCACTTACTTAATAATTATCTATTTATTCTCTATTTCTTTTTTACACTTTGCAAAATATCTAGTCACTACATTAGAAGTCTAATAACTGAATCTAGACCAGGCCTGGCACAATATCTACAATACAAGTTAACCCATTGCAAAGACCATTGTTGACTTCTTTTGAATCCTGAGCCTTTCACCACAACTGCAAGGAGACAAGCATCAATGCGCTGACACTGTCTCAATATTTGCCTTCTACTGTCATGTGCCCAGTCAGTCCAGCCTCGATGGGAACTTCCTCTTTACAATATGCTTGAAAGAGTCCTCACAGGCTCCCTGCTGGTTAAGAGCATCCCAAGACAGAGCAGATGCCGAACTGTGGAGCCCAAACATAAACTGGTTCCACTGTGTTAGGCATTAAGCAAATCCATAAATCACAGCTCCTCCTGCAAAATATTTCATTCAAAATAAAACAAAAAGTACACGGTCAGACATAGAAGGGAATGGAGGATACCTAGGGAGACTACAACAAGCTACAGTACATCATTGCACAAGTTGGGGACTGCACAATGTCATGGTTACAAGTTACTTGAGCATTTACAAAACAATTAAAATTGCAGCTGTTCGCAAGCATCTTATTTGCCAGCCATACCGAACTGGCTGGTGCCTGGTAGGCAATACAGCACAAGAAGGTCTCAAGGGGGAAATGAAGGAAAAAAGTGTTGTTTTATCAGGCAGCAATTCATGATAAAAGGATCAAGCTAAAAAGTAGTTGCAGGACATTAGTGGGAGAAGCATCCAAACAGAAGGCCAAGACTGGATTCAGTAAGAGATGCAGATTTGTGAAAAGCCTTAAGTAGATAATTGAATTTGGTGATGCAAGTCTTTTAATGGAGTGACAGTAATACAGACCAAAAAGCTCTGAACATATGATAACTATTCAGTCTCCTGAGGAAAACAAGTGACGTTCATCACTGAGGTAGTTACAGTGGGATAGGCAGAGGCTTCCTGAAAATCAGAAACACAGCTGCCACCTACGCTATTGTCTCAGCAGAGAGCAAACGAGTCCTGGAGGCTGCACATGGATGGCCATGCTTGTACTGAGGCTGCTCACACTGTGTCGTTTTGTGGAGAACAGGAAGCTTCTAAATTCAAAGCTATGAAAATACTTTCCATCGTCATCAGATTATATTTCAAGCAGCTAAAGTAGAAATGGTTCCTCTAATACAACATTATTAGGAAGCCTGAGCTAAGGCAGCACTTTCTCCCTATTTCTCCAGTAGGACCTTCTCCACATAGAAGTAAAAAGGCAAGTCTATGGAAACCACGCATGGGCCTTAAGGAATGCATAGTCCTTTCCCTGACTGCGCTGCCTGTGCAGATAACGCTGCTGGCAATGCAGGGGCCAAGAGCCCCTCCACCTACAGTGAACAAGCACAGCCCTAACAGGGGGAAGCGAATTCTGTGTTTCTCTACAGAAATCTGGTTCAGAGGATCAGGGCAGGACTCTAAGTTAGGCCTGCAAGAAAATAATATTGTAACAACACAAAGACTGTACTTTTATATTTTAGGATATCAACTCTGAAATGGATATTAATCATCCCCTAGGTTGACGTAAGATACAGATAAACCTGATGCACCAGGCCAAGTAAGAAGAAAGGACATAGATCCCAGACGGCCCCACTTCACGCGCAAAACCTGTCTGCGCAAGGGGAGCACTTCCATACTCGCGTTCAGTTTTCCAGGTGATGCAGCCCAGGCACCAAGTGATGGGAAAATGTGTTGATGGGAGACCAAGAAATAATGGCAGATTTGTCACACACAAGCACTGCAGGGGACACATCAGTGCATGTCATATTCATGCCTGATTAAGTTCTTGAGCACTGCCTGGTTAATTTTTTTCCAAGCTCTCCTTCACAGTGGCTTTCTGCCCGTTTCACTGCTACTAAGCCAAACTGTGCTTCAAAAAGTCTCTCCCACATTGTCTCTTTTCCCTCTACTCCAGCAGAATTATTTAGACTCACAGCGTCTGGATGGATATAATGAGACCTCATCAAGATACTCTGAATTAACTCTGAAGTGCTAATAAAAGAAAAACACAAACAAAAAACCTCCATGAGACAATTCCCCTGATTAGTGATGGCCTGAGGCTATAAATTCTGTCAGCTACTTGATTCACCGCAGGTGAACTTGAACTACTGCAGGAAGTTCCTTATTCTTAGTGCCCAGTTGCTTCTGCCAGTTAAAAAATTAGGGCACAGTGTTATTTTACAAATTCATATTTGAAGTATTTACTAATATTTAGTTTTATAACATGCATATTCATATTTCTAAGAAACACCTTACATACATCTATAACCCTATGCTACGTGTCATAATTACTTTTTAATTTGAAAGAGAAACTGCAGACAGAGGAGGCACGTATGTAGTAGGATACTTCAGTCCCTCCAAATGACAAGACTGCAAACGCAGACAACTCTGAAGTAGAGGGCACCTGCCACTCCCTGACCGTAAGCTCTACTGCTTATGATACTCTCTTTCCTCAGACCCTTCTTACCCAAACAGTACTTACGTAAGTAACCATTCTTCATGACTTTTTGAATTTTATTGGCACATCACTGTAGCTACTGTGTTCTTCCTTAAGACTGGGAGAATCAGACGTGTATCTGCTTTTCGGCTTTAACAAAGAGTAGAGTCAATGAAAATTGACATGCATTTTTGGGCAATACCTTTTTAAATGTAATTCTTCCTCTCTTATTTTGCATTTTCCCTGTGAGTAAACACCAAATGAGCATGCCTTTGCAACCATGGACAACATTCAATGAATGCGCTGCAAATCTGGCTTCAACATTTTCATATAAATCTCACACAAACCATTAGGAGTAAAGATTTACAGAACACTGGTGCTCGATTTGGCCCCAAGACATTAGTTCATCAGTGTTTAAAGATTTATGCACTAAAGTCTTAGCGGTACTTATGTGCTGAAGTCATAACTCTGAGGAGATATTCATCCTTCAGGTAACTGAGAGCCTCAATTAACTGTGGCTCAGAAAATAGAATTTCGACTGTACTGAAGTGTGGAATAGTTCCAGCAGATCGATTAATCAAGCCCTGCAATGAAGCTAAAAGCATGCCATAGACAAATGTCTCCAAATACAGACTTGATGCCCATTCCTTTGCGCTTTCAGGATGGATCTGGAGCTCTGTGATTTTGGTCAGTTCTGAATGTATTAATGATCTGGTTTGCTGCTTCTCTCTCTGGACTACACCTCTATCAGGATGCACATTGTCTCCCTTTCTCTGAGTTCTACCCACACCGCCATGTATTGTAAGAACACACAGCCCATTTCCAGTCTGCATTTTCCCCTCATTTTTGTCTTTAGCTCCTTTCCCTTTGAAGGTGCATCATTTCCCTGCCACTCCTCGTTCCCTTGCGCAGTTCACTCGGTTCACTCTGTACCTGCTGGCAGCCTCTGATCCCTGCCTATCTTTCAAATCTGTTCCAAAGAGAATTGGGATACCGTAAAAAAGAATGATGACAAAAGGAGATTAAATAAATCCAATTACCAGACTAAGCCAAAGGAATGGGGAAGTGTAGTTCTTACCGGTAATGCCTGTGGGGGGGCTGCCCAGAAGGCACCACTTCACAAAGGGAGTAAGAAAGGTAGGGTTTTCTTGGGAGGGAGTGTAGAGGTGGGGCTTTTCAGAGAACAAAGAGAAAACATTAAGACATTGTTAGTTTAAAGAATAGTTTTCTGACTAATGTGATCTCATGAATGGCAGAAGTGCAGAAAGCTGAGATTTCCCATGCCCTGCCTCACACATAGCATCATGTTACTCGAACACACCTTAGCCCACAGTGACCACTCTAACCTCAGAACAAATGAAGGCAGCAGGTCTTTACCTACAGTAAGACTTTACTTACAGTAAAGACCAAGAGGGATGCTTCCTATGTTCCTGACAGAAGTTAAGACCCCTCAAGAGTCAAGCAAGCAGCAGACTTGCAAGACAAATCTGTGAAAAATGACTGAGTCCAAACTCGGCATCTAGAAGTATTATCCCTGAATCTCCCCAGCATCTCTTTCAGGTAAGGTCATGTCCTTCTCCAAGCCTGTTGCTAGAAGACTCCTGTGCCTTACCTGCTGCCCTCCCCTGTTTGGAAAAGCTGACCCGAGTCCCCGGCATTTGCTGATACTGCAGCTCTCAAACAAGCAAGTGTCCAGCAAGGGCCCAAGTGCCCCTGAAGTGGCCCCAGCACAAAGCAGAGACTTTGAAGCCAGGACCCCGCTGTTGGAGCAGGTGGAGCTTCCCACTAAAACTGCGGAGGGGAGGGCCAGCACTATGGAAGGTCTGTCCCCAAGAAGATGACATGTCCAGGGGGGCACAACCTGCCCTGAGAATCTGTATCAGCCGTCCTCCAGTTTTGGGTGCTCAATTGCTGGATTCACTACTATCTTAACCTGGACAGTAAGTCCAGGTTGACTTCACTCTCTGCAGTGAGAGCACAATTGTGTTCCTAGAACCCATTTTTCAAAAGCTGCCACAAGTTTGCAGCCCATGACTTCAGGCCTAGGTCTGAGCACTCATAGTTCCCTAATGGGCAACTGCCTGACTTGTAAGCTCCTGTGGGCTGGGCCCCTTCATTTCAAACCATGCATTCAAGCAATTCAATCAAAATTCATGGCTGTTTTTGAAAGCTTGAGCTTAACATGTTGTATTAGCTGGCTGAGGCAAATCTGGCATTCAAAGAACATAATGCACATCATGGCTTACCAGGAAAAAGCAACCCAGAATGGAGACATGAATGGAGAGAGAGAATTTATCCTGAGAACATGCTGAGAGTTTACAAGATTTTGCCATAGTCAATATCCTTTCCACTGTCACTAGATAGCAAACAAACATACAGAAGAGACAACATTAAGGTCAAGACATTACGTGTGACCCATCTCACATGGTTTGGAAATTCAGACAGTTCTTTTTTGAAAAGTTTTTTTTTTTTCTTGTTAGCAAATGCCCCCATCTTCTTTCCAAAGCAAAATAAAAAGCAAATACACTAGTCCACTCCAACACTTGGACTAATAAATTGATTTGGACAACTCACAGAGGTCAGTATCAGTAACAGTAACAAATAAATATGCTTAGCCCAGCTCTTCTGAACAATCTGCAGTAACAAGCCAGAATCAGCATGCAATGGAGGAAAGCCAGGTTTGGCAAAAAAAAGAACAAAAAAATCCAAACACATTTCACATTGAAAATGAAGCTTGGCAGAGAAAAATATTATTATCAAGGCAGTGAAGTAAGAATATCTGAAATCCTAGCCTGCTAATATCCTGACACAATCCAAGTCACTTAAATCTGTGAAGAACAGCAGTGTGTGTAAAAAGACCAAAAAAAAATTAGAACTGTTGACAGATCCAAGGCAGTCTCTCCTAGTTTGCTGAAGGTAAAGCTCAAAGCAGCGATTCAGAAAGTTAGCTGCTTCTTTTACTGGAAATTCATACTCATATACACAACCGTAAAGAACTATTTCCCTCTCCTTGTATTACTCTTCACCAGTGCACAAGCCTTTATTAACTCCCAGCATTCAATTGAAAGTAGGTAACTGGATAGAGTAAACACCTGCAGCTAGCAACTACAGTCACTCTTCATCTGGGAGGAACAAAACTGCTGCAGACCATAAAGAAACCTAGCATCTTGGTCGAAGCTGAGTTAGGTTTAAACCTTGCAAGCAGAAGGCACTGCATAAAGACAGATGAAACAGGAGGGAGCACACTTTTAAGCACCTTCAGACTGAGACAGTCATAAAAAGTTTTCTTCTCTCTTTCCCCTTTTGGAAGTCTCTTGATGGCAATTCTACAGAAAATTATTTTTCCTCTTCAATAGATATATTTTCCTTCCTAACATTAAACTACTCCTGAGATGTTAAAGAGCCAGGTATTCCAAGCGCTATCTGCTATTCACCAGGCTGTGATTCCTCAAGTTTCCTCCTAACATCTGTAGTGGAGAAAACCTGAGCAGCCTCAGATTGCTAAATTCTTCTTTTTCACCAAAGGAATCCTTGTGGAGCCTCCAAGATGGTGGCTACCTCATCTTCTTAATTTCAAGTTCACACAGGTCCTCAGAGGCAGAAACATCCTGGAAAGGAAGGGTAGAAGAGGATAAATCTCAGAATCCTATGACTACCTTACCATGTCTGACAAGATCCTCAAGTAGGCAACCATGCCTACAACTGGGAAAGGCAGCTCCTCTTTCAGTTTCCCAGAGTTTCTCCCACTAGTGCCCACCAATTAGCGTACCATGGGGATTAATCATACTATCACCGGCTTGCAAAGTACGTCATCAGCAGTGGAAATATATCGTATGGGCAAACAAATTAGTGGTGAGTTTTGTACTCTGTTGTTCAGGTTTATTTCAATTCAGAAAAAACAAGCAGCAGCCTGTAAGTGCATCACTCAGGTAAATCTGTCTTCACAGACCAAATTTCTCTGTCCTGAATAACAAGTCAACAAAAATTTCGGTTTTAGGGCCTAGTTCCTACACAGCAGACATACCCCTCCACTGTGTTGGGTATTTCGTTGCTATTTACATCTTTGCAAAAGAAGGCTTACATTTTTAGTGCTGTTATTTCCTCAAGGTATCAGGAAGCTTAATGTTCAGGTTACAACTACAAACACAACATCCGCATGTTTTATGCACACCTGCCATTTTTCTCTTTTGTAAACCTGAAGCATCAGATCCACCATAAACCTCTAATATTTCACGGTTTATGACTCCCCTTCAATTCAGACTCATTCATCTGATTAAGTGCTGTGTGTCCCAAGAAGGCAGCACCAGAGCTTTCCCACAGGGGAACGTGACTGAAACGCTCAGCCTTCTGAAAGGTGGTAAGCTGAACGCTCATGAGCTCTTTTAAATACAGTAATAGCTCAACATTTGTGCCCCTGGTATTTGCAGAACTGGTATTTGCCAGGCTATTTCTGCCTGACATTCAGGGAAGCCTCTTATCTCTTCAGACATCAACTTCTTAACTCAGCATTGGTCTGTGAGCTTCTACTGCTGCGTCCTACAGCTCCCTCGTTTTCCAATCAGTCAGCTTATGAAGGTACAGTCCCAGGGGTGTTTCCCAGCACTATTCTTCCAACTGAAACATGTGCTCCCAGCTGCAGCTTCATGCACTCCAGGTCATGAGCCAGGGAGCTGGGTCACAAGGATGCCCCGCATTTCCTCTGACTACAGCTGATGTCACCTTGGTTCTTTTCCAAGTCTTTCTGAGCTTCTTACTGCTCTCCCCCAAATCACAGGACTGGACTGTTCTGGACTGGAGCAGATACCTGCTTTAACAAAGGCAAATCAACCTGCTATGTCTACATAATTTTTAGTTCTATCTACAGATGTATAGATATCTAAAGATACATAGACACATTTATATGTTGTCCTTATTGATTTGCTTATTTGCCCTCTCTTCCCCTCTACTTGAAGGGGAAGGATTTTTTTTTTTTCCCCCCTATAATTGCTTCTTCTGACTGTGTTAATTTTTATGCTGAGGTGACCTTTTACAATGTGGTGGGTTGACCCTGGCTGGGTACCAGGTGCCCACAAAGCCGCTCTAGCACTCCCCCTCCTCAGCTGGACAGGGGAGAGAAGATATGAAAAAGCTTGTGGGTCGAGATAAGGACAGGGACATCACTCACCAATTACCGTCACAGGCAAAACAGACTCAACTTGGGGAAATTAATTTTATTTATTGCCAAATTAGAGTAGGATAATGAGAAAATAAAAAATAAATCTTAAAACACCTTCCCCCCACCCCTCCCTTCTTCCTGGGCTCAACTTCACTCCCAATTTCTCTCCCTCCTCCCCCCGCGCAGCACAGGGGGATGGGGAATGCGGGTTGTGGTCAGCTCATCACAC
>NW_009218407.1:0-36622 GCF_000690835.1 Fulmarus glacialis | reverse complement strand
CCCCGCGGCCGGGACACGCGTGGGTCAGCCTGTTCGTGCTCCCCGCGGGAGCCTCGACTGCTTCCGCGGTGTGCGGGGGCGGGGGGAGGAGGAAAGTGGTTGCACGATGTTTGCGATCCCGGACACTTTAATCCTTCACACTGAAATGGCCAGAGCCTCTTTTATTGCACAATGATAGGAAATAATAACTTAGGGCTCCTAATTGTTCGCTTTCACTGAAAAGGGCCTTCCTCTGGTCATATCGGATAAATGGAGTTTAGTGGACAGCAATAAGTGATATTAGGCCCCGAAGAAATCTGCTATTAGATGTCTTCTCAGAGGACAAAACAACCAGACAGACAAAAAATCTGTGCATGGGTATTATTGTCTTTCAGCTATGTATATGTATAAAAAAAGGTTAGATTTTAAAGACATTATTTTAGCACATGAGAAAGTTTCCAGATAGTGCTGAAAACCTGAAATAAGCATCAACAGCAGGTCAGAGCATGCTGATCTGACTCAGATCAACTTTCCATTAATGTTTAATGGTTTGGGCTTAGCAAGGACAGAAAGATTTTGTCCAGGTCTGTAGGTGACAACAACGGCTTACCAAAGAGCCTTTGCCGACTGTGGAGTCTCTGTCTTACTCTGAATCATGGACTTCGTTGGCTTCAGGCCTCACAAGCATAGGAGATTTGTTTTCTTCCTATTTATTCAGAACAGGAAATCAATGTGTATTTCTAAAATCTTTCAGGTGGTGCACGCCAAGGCCAAAAAAACTTGACACAATCGTGAAAAAGCCTCATCGTGGTAACTTAGCTGGCTCCATTTCACAACTCCATTGTTGGAGAGCTATTGACAAATGACTACTAAGACCAGGGAATCTCAAGCAAGTCCAGACTTTGTTTAGTCACTTGGAGTTATACCAGCAAATTATTATTTGGTGGACTCTTTCAATTGAGTTGGTGACTTGTGAATTTTCCCCTGAATGTCAGATACCCACCCATGTCATAAAGACATAATCTCTAAAGGGACTAATTGAGATGTAGATTTTTTTCCTACCAGACTGATACCCACCCATGTCATTAAGCCTTAATAATAAGTAGAACTAATCGTCTTTTTTTTTTTTCCATATAAAAAAGGGCCTGACATTAAATGGTCAGAGGGACTGGGCTCATGCTTGTTCTTCAATTGTGGTAGTGACTTTTTCCCTTTTTTTAAATTTCTTTTTTCTTTCTGAAAGTATTGTTTAAGATGTCAAAGATGCTAGTACAATTCTGTGAAACAGTTACTCTGACTTGTTCACTCTCCAGTCAGCTTAGTAGAAGCAAAACAGCGTAAGGAAATATATTAGTGACTAAGAATTTATCTGCTGACTTTGTAGAAGACAATTATTACAAAGGGTCTGTGTGCATGCACACGGGCTAGACATTTTCAAGTAGCTGTTTAAAGGAGTAGATTAGATCGAGGGTTTTGTCTGAGTGCATTTCAGTAAAATGAAGTCAAAGTCAAAACCAATTGCTGTCTGTGGCCTGTAGGAAATGACTCGGTGCTCACCGTCGACTAGAAACACTAACGCTAAAGACACATTGAACTTTGCATTTGTTGGTACAATTAGGCAAATGAATTGGGTTAAAAGATTGAATGGGCATGGAAAAAAGAGCTACCATCTCATCAGCCTTAGAGAAAGGGCCACTTCCATGAGACCTAATTCAATCAAGCTTATTTAAGGACTAAAAATCCCATCTGACAAACATGTAGACCTCAATACCTTTAACGTGATTTTAGCAGGCTGAGTTACAGTCAGTCAGGAGCCCAGACTACGACCTGCTAAAACAGATCTTTTTCTATTTTGTTTAGACAAGGCCTTCAGGGTTTCCCCATATGTCAATCTGTGCCATTGCTTTGAAGACCTTTGTGGAGAAACTTCTTATTGATTGTTTCCTATGCTATAATTCTCCTTGGCTGTTGCAGTGGGACTTCCCATGAGCATGGCGTGTCATTTTAAAAAGTACTCTGTCATTGTCTAGACAGGTATAAAAGTTGTATTTTTAGAATGACTTAGCAAACACTTTTTAACACCTTTTAGCATTTGACTTGTGCTATCTATGGAAGGTTTCAAAACGTGTTAGTCAAGCTGCGTTAGCTAGTATCTTTAAAAACGCAACTTTTATCCTAGTCTAGACGTACTGAAAGAGAGTACTTGTCCTGGGATACACCCACATAAGGGTACAGCCGTTTTAAAACGAGTCAGGACTGTCCGCTACCATGCAATTGTATCTCAATGACTTACTGCAGCTATCAGGATAAAGATCACAGGTTAAAAGGGGAAGAAGTAACTTTGCTTTATACACATCAGTTCTTCCACTTCCTTCTCTATATAAGAAGGAGCCCTCTTACCCAGCAAAAAACCTCCTAATCTAGCACACAGAGTCAATCAGAGAGCAGCTCAGACTGTTGTAGACCTAAGGTATAGAAAGACTCAGTTCTGCAAAAGGCTGGGTCAATGGCTGAGGTTACTCTCCAGAGACTTGTCCTCCCAGTTGTCAGTAGACCCCTGTGGTTCTGCCAGGGGAGCCCTTTGCAAACCTACCTTGAATGAAAATAGCTCAAGTTAGTGTAAGCAGTTTAAAGGATGGTAACACTTCAAAGAAAAGGTCTGCACTAACTTGGTTCATTTTGGCTGATGGGTGACGGAGCTCTGCTGGCCCATCGGAGAAAGTTTTACTAATTGAGGGAGTTTAGTTGGTTGCTTCTGGGCTCCTTGGCTAGTAGGACACCGGATTAAATTTCACTCTGAGCATGTCAGTGCCAGTTAGATGTGGGCAGGAACTGTGAATGCGTTGCTCTGTTGGCTGAGAACAAACACAGGGCTGTATATTCAGGGTGGGAACAGCTGAGGAGGAGCTGTGCTGGGAGTAGAAGAGGCTTTGGGGGCTCAGAGGCAAAGAGAGCGGGATGGGACAGTGGCTCTGCAGCCCCCGTAATGTCCTAGTGCAGGCAGTGGAGCAAACCAGGAATTTCTTCTGAAGTTTATCAAATGGCAAAGAGAAATTTGCCACATGATTGTTTTGGGTAAAGTGCAGAGACTGCCCTGGCAGCAGGGACCAGACTGTAGCTTTCCACCCCGGTAACATTTTGGGATAACCTAGTGGTCAGCACGCCCTGCTAGGAGATGGATGGGGTCTGCCCTGTCGAGCTAAGCCCATTTCTCTGGCTTTGGCCCTGGAGGCTGACACAGGCAGTGTTGGCTCAGGCACCAGTATGTGTCTCCTACAATATTGTCTCCTTGGTGCAATAACAGCACCCCCCCGTTCCCTGAGCATCTTGCCCTGAGTGAAGCAGTCTGATTTTATTCAGTGGAGCAGCAGCGATAGTGGCAGCAGCAGAGATGGCCGCTCTCGGCAGGCTCTGCCACCTGGATCTTGCCTCTGTGAGCAGGCAGGAGACGTGCAGCACTTCCCCAAAATCACACCCCTTCACAGTAACTCTTTTTGGGAAGCTGAGGATTGAACCCAATCAGATCACTAGTCACTTTTGAAAATCTCTCTGCATGGAGATAGTCTTCATGTTGTTCACGGTTTCCCATACTGTGGTACGAGAAGACAATGGAGATGCTGCAACAGCGGAATAAAAACCACCATTTTCTGCCAGTGCTACTCTCATAATGAATATTGTCCATGCCCGGCACTGGTTTGCTCCACCAGCTACCTCCCCCTCCCCAAACCTTTGGGAGTGTCTGGGTGGTCAGGGCGTACTTGCAGGAAGTGCAGGTGGTAAATGTCAGCATATATTAGAATATAGGTATGCCTTAATTAAAAAAAACTTACACTGGAAAGCCACTAATTTACCTGTTAACATCTCCACATTGCACTGCAGTTTTTCTCCCTTTTTAATCATTGCTTGATATTTTTGCTGTAACAAAATCTATGCTACCTGCAGATGGAAACAAACATTTTTGCTAGCAAAGAGAATTATGCTACAGATGCCTGCGGGTGACACGACATCAGAACTCCTCTGAATGTAACGTGCAGTGGGATACAACTGCTCAATTTCAGAATCTTTTGCAAGACAGCAGAAGTTCCCTATGCTTCAAGTAATAAATATCTTACACTTACAGTTGTGGTTGGGGAGGGCAGTTTATATTGATTCATTATCAACCACGCCAAAATGAGATTGCTGTGTTGTAATATAGCCCTTGGAAGGGATTTCCTGACAAACTTACTTTATGTTTTGTGCATTTTTTTTCCAAATATGATAGTTTTGCCTCATGACTGTCTCCTGAACTATCAATTGCATGATTCATTAACACGACCTGTACAATCTTATTTCCTATATATATAATCAATACACCTAGCACCGCCAACTGAAGCACACATGATTGTATTGTAAAATGTAGAGTATTAAGTTATTTGTTGGTTGCACCAGAACAAATTTAGGATAAATAATGCCATTAAACAACAAACAAATTAAGGCCTTATTTTTCCTTAGTTGCTTATGGAATCTGCCTTACTACATACTTTCCATTATTTGCAAATTACACCAGACTGATTGAATAAATGCTTTAAAATGGGTCCTGAACACTGGTTTAGAAGCACAGAGGAAGTGGTTTCTTAGACAACTGCTACCCACATATTGATTTGATAACAGGGAGGTGGAGGGGTGAAGATGATTATGTTGATGTACGGAGCTGTTGATTGTTTAATTGAAGGTAAAATTTTTAGCTTCACTAGTCAATTACCTGATCTCATTAAGTTCTTAAAAATCACTAAAATACCATTCTGGCTGAAGCAGCTGCACTTTGCTACTGTATTGTCTAAAGCATTAGGAAAATCATTTGCTAATGGTGATTTATAAGTGTAAACATGTGATATTTTTAGCATCTAAATAAGCTTTCTCCATGTGAGAGATCTTGAATGACTACCATGCACCAGGTATGTGAAGACAAAGAAGGATATGAAATGTGTTTTTATGTTTGCTTAAATGAACTGTAAACTTCTAAACATTTTAAGGCTTTGTCTAAATATTCAAACGTTATCAACAGAGTGGAAAATGGAAGAAGAAAATCACAATTTCTTTACATTAAAGTTGTTTCAAATATAAATGTAAGAAGTTGTTCAGTGCCTGGCACAAAACAGAGGTTGTTTTAAGGATAAATGTAAACTAAGACAGCATTTGGCATCCCTGCGGAGGAAGAAGCCCCGTGCTGTGAAGGTGCTATAGATGCCAACATGGCAGCACAAGGTAATGGTGCCCTGGAGACTCCGGAGCAGCAAGGACGACTTGTCCTGTGCCTGGCCTCGTTTCTTTGGAAGTTGCTGATAGAAGGCTTTGCATAGCACCTCCCAGATTCTATACGCCATGGTGCGTGCGGTACTGACATGGGCACTGCTAGCAATGTGTGGCATTTTATGTATTTCCAAACATCACATTAACACATTCTTCCAGGTTAACAAGTTTTCATTTTGCAGGATGACTGTCCCAGAAAAGGTAGGTGATCAGTCAACAGTTATACAGTAATGTGAGGAGCCCTTTCCAAAACCTACGTGGCAAGAGTTCTGCTTCCTTGCATACTTTTGTTTGTTTTGTTTTTAGACCAGTTCATAGAAAGACAACTGGTTTCCTTGCAGAAGAAGGAGTCTGGGATGAATTTCTTCATTCTTGCAAGCAATGTGACTTCAGTCACAAGAACTTCATGAACTCTCGGAAGGAGCTAGACGTGTTTTCCTCTCAGGGCAAAGATGTAACAAGAGGTTATGAATCAAGTTCCAGAATGAGAATGGCTGTTTCTGGTTCTGTGCCAATCCATGTACCACTTACAGTCTCTTTGGAGTCAAAGATGACTGTCAAAATATGAAGAAGGAACAAAAGCATATAGCACTGATGAAGAAGGGTGACAGTTCCCCAACCTTAGAGCACATGCCTCCAAACTTCTCAGGAAATATAATTATTATATTCCAATAGTTATCTATTCTAACTTCAAGCTCCCATACATCAGTAGCTCCCAAACTACCTGCATGCCTGTTGCTTAGGTTTTTAGGTACCTGAATTGAAGTGCAAAGTGCAAGGCAAAAGAAACTGCTAGTGTTGCATTTTGAGGTTACGCAAATTGACAACCAGAATCTGCACAAGGCATTGATGTAAATTATGAGATCAACCCCAAACTCTAGGGCATTCACAGGGAGTATTCCTTAATGTTACCCTAGGTGCCAGAAGGTATTTTATGTTGTAATACAAACGGTGGCATGAAAACAACAAAACCCAATTTTTAATAAGACAACATCGATTTAGGTCTTTCAGACTGCAAAATTACTTGGGGTCTGTTCCTCCTCCCCCCCCCCCCCCCTCTTTTTTTTCAGACTGGCTATTGCCTTTTTAGGGTTGGGGAGGGGGATGTCTCGGTCCTGCACTGCTCTGTATTGACTGTGGAATTGGGCAGAAAGAGTAGGAGCTGTGTAGAGCTACTCTGTGACTCACTCGTTCTGTCAAGGCAGACAAATCTGTCATGCCAGCGTTACTGTGATCAACCTGTCTGTCCAAAATGGTACTGAAACCTTTCTCAGGTTTAAATAGCACAAACGCATTTTCGGAAGGGGTAGAATCAGTATAAGTTCGTTTACCGTCGCAGTTTCTGGAATGATAGCAAATTCAGCTGTGATTTGTTTACAGGAACAATTAAACCATTTTAAACACTGATTCAAAGGCATTTCTTGGTGGTAGCTGCTATCCACAGTGGGTTGACTTCCTTCTTGGTAAGCGGGCCAGGAGAGCCATCCTGGTGGAAACGAGAGCCTGGGCGCACTCCTCTGAGCAGAGCCCTGCACGATAGGAAGTCCTGCGGAGAGAAGCTCTGGGAATAGCCAGCTCAGGAAAGTGCCCAGGGCCAAGTATTTGCAGAACTGTTCTGAACTATCGTTCTGCTTAAGGTCTTTGTGGTTTTGAGATAAGAAACTGAGGAAACTGAATAAAAGCAACTACTCACCAAAAGAGTGAGCTGTATCAGAATATCGCTTTTGTGTGCAGTCTCCTCCCCCTTGCAGACCCGTGCACTGGAGGAGGCTGCCTGGCTGCTGTTGGTAAACAACTTTTGAGGTGTTTGACTGGCATTGAAGTTCATGCAGCTTCTTAAATGCCAAATAATGCCAAATATCTCCTAACCTGCACCCTGAAGGACACACGCTGATAAATGGCTATATGTTTACAAGAATCCTTTGCAGAATAGAATGGTGGAGAAAAATCAGGGTGTAATTTTCTTGAATATAAGAAGTGTTCAATTCTGAAGTCCATCTTTTTAAGCTCTCCTTAGTTTTGTGGTTTGGTTCGCGCCCCCCCTTCTGTGTTTATTTTCAGTGATTTTTCACTTTATTTTCAAAGTATGAAGAACTATTTCTCTGGTAGCATGAGCTATACCAAATCCTGCAGGTTGCACTTAATATTGATTTATGTGGCAGACTTAGCTAGGAGTGTCAGCGTGGAGAGACCTTTTTCCTAATCAATAAATCGACACATTTCCTAAAATGAAGGTGGTAGGTGATTACTTATTTTGTGTCTTTCATTCCTTTTTCATTTGAGTTGAGCTCATGCTGTCTTACACAGCACTGGATTGCATTTAAGCTTTCTAAAACATGTTCTCTAGAAAAGGAGCAATTACAGTGCAGTGTATTTTGAAACTACAAGAGTCTGAAGTCATAGTGTTTGACAATAAAACACATTTCTCAAACTTCTGCCTTCCAGGAATCAGCTAAAGCATAATGCTGGGAACATAATGCATAATGATCGAAGATATTTCAGTGATTTGTGAGGATTTGTCTCATTCTATTTCTAGATATGAGTAGGTAATTAACTAGCCTATAAATACATATACATTTAAAAGCAATATTTCCTCATGCCCATTAAGATCATTAATATATGATACAAAAACACTGAAGTGTTTTATTTCATCTCAGCAGTAATCTTTTCTGTAATTAGGTACATCTTATTCCCAAGATAATAAACTTTCTGACAAACCTTTTCATATGATCACTCACAAATATTAAGGCTTTTAATAGTCATATCCTTCAATGCTTATATTGCCTAACCAACATTTACTGTGAATCTATTAATGTCCTGCTTTTAATTCCTAATGATACTAAAATTAAATTGGCTATATGCTCCATATCTAGAAGACTGTTTATACAAGCAATTAGGGAAGTTAGCTGTTCACTGCCAGGGCAAGTGTCTGCAAATAGTCTCTGCAATAACATATTAGCCACCGCAAATGGAGGAATATGAATTAAGCATATAGATTTTGCACTTGTTTCCCTTGTGCCTCCCCCCTTTCCTTGGCATGTTTGCTAATACATTTGTAATGTCAGAAACGGCTCCGAATGTTGAGCATTAATTAGACGTGGGAACTGGAGCATAAAATAACATCTACTTTTTATCCTTTTTAATCAAGAGGAAATGCTCTGATGTTGGATTTAGATTTAATGCAAAACTAAATATTTGACTCACTATATATTATGTCAGTAGATTAGCTGGTATTTATCACAGTTTTCAAAACTAGGGCTTTAATGCCTCATTTGACATGATTTTGTCAGTCCCTGGCAGAAAGCTGATAAACTGTCCATTTATGCCATTACAGCTGCCTCTTGTAGCACTGTGCTGCTATGGAGAGGGGTCAGTTGTCATTTCCTTAAAACCTTTGGTTTTGGTCATTTTGTAACAGGTTGATCTTTAAAGTTCATTTGGCTGTATTACAGTAGATAAGTTCCAGACTATAAATCAGGTTTTGATGGTACAAAAATAGCTTAAATTGACCGAGTGGCCAAAAGTTATCTACATACTGCACTCTTTCTGTCAAGCTAGCTGAAGCTGGAGTTAAAACTACTGCTAGACTTCCATTTTTTCCCTTATTTTTTTCAGTTTCTTCTCTGTAGGGATTTGTGTGTGTGTGTGTGTGTGTGTGACCAGGTAGCAAGAAAAATCGTTTTCCACACAAAATGGCAAAGCTGAAATGGACCAAATTATATGGCCTCTGCTGACCAGATGAGATGATTCCAGGGGATCTTCTAGCTCTAAAACCCTCTCCAGGCCTGTGCTATTACCCAGGTGGGGTTGTGGGAACAGGCAACACATTACCCTGCACCCCAGCTCTTACAGACAATGTGGATATGCGAGTGCCAGGTACCCTGGGCTCAGAAGATCTGCATTGGGTATGTCATTTGTCCTACTGACTTCTATTGTATTACTTGCCATTTCCACTGGGAAGAGCTACTATACTCACAGGCCCAACTATAGCTGTGTTTGAGATGATGAAAGCCACCTACATTGTCTGAAATGATGGAAGCCCAGGTACAAAATGGCTCCAACCATTCCTCTGGAACAGGGCAGATTCTCAAGTTATACAAATGCCGCGCTACACTCCTCTTGTAAAGTCCAAATTACATCAAGTCTTGTTATAAATGCAGCAAAACTATTTACCATTAATTTCTAATTCACCTCCTTCTTTCTTCTTGCTTTTAGAAGTGGATACTGTATCACTGACCCACTGATGGGGCTGCAGCACTGCTGGGATAGCTATGACAGCTCGAGGAGTTAAAAAAGAGCTGGGGACTTCTGTTTCTCCTGTGCTACCTTTCACTTCATCAGGCTCTGCTTACGGAATGAGAGCTTTACTAGTTTTATCAAAATCGGTAAAATAGTAATAAAAAGACAAATGCAATCGCAGCAGAAGTGCCACTCTGCCATGCAGTGCTCGGTCCCTCACCCGTGCTGGCAGGCGAGTGGCTTCCCGCAGGACTGGCTCGAGCTCTGCTGGGTAATTAGTGAGTTAGTTGCACAACAGACTCCGTGTTCAGCGTAGTAACTCCCTTAGAAATATGAAATGTGTGTCTATTTAGGAAGTCTGGCACATTTTTACAATTATCTAAATGAAATGAATTGCAGAATTTCAAGTCAAACCTGAACTTTGCCCTGTCTCCAGAAGTGCAAGGACAATCAAGCCACTGACTTGGAAAGACCACAACTCATCCTGCACATTCTTTTTCCTTTTTTTTTGGTTGATCCCATTGAAGCCAATATCAGCATCTGCATGAGTAAAACGAGCATTTACCTTTGGTGACTGGCTTATAAGTATGTGGAAAATCAGCTGCTTAGGAGATTGAAAAAAATGCTTTTTATTTCACAGGCATAAATGAATTTTTCCCCTACCAAAATAGAAGGAAAAATAGTTCCAGCACTGACAGCTTATATTCTACAGAGGTGTCTAAAACCTGAGGACACAATCTGTTTTAAGAACTTCAGTTGCCACTTATCTCTGTTCCTGGCGAGTCCTGTCCTTGCTGACAGTGTTCAGCCATCACCAGCCCGAGGGTACAATAATCCTTTGCTGCGACCAGTGGCAATTTCAGTGATAGGGCTTTAATTTCTCCCTCTGCTTTGGGGAGAGCAGAAGATGGGGAAATAAAACAATTTCCCCAGAAAGACCCACTAGAAGGTGGGAGGAGAGTATTTGTGCCTACTTGCAGTCCACCCACTCCTTCCTTCCCTGGGCCCACCCTTCCGCCCTCCGCGCTGTCCCCAGGGACGCAGAGGCTCTGCCCTGGCTGGATGCGGTGGCAGCCGCGGGGGGGGAGGCAGAGAGCCCTTCCTCCCTGCAGGGCCGGCGGGGAGGGGAAAAGATGCTCGGGTGAGCAGTCCTGCAGTGCTCCTCTGGCTGGGAAAAGGAGTCATCTCTGCATCTTAAAGCGATAAAAAGAGCTTCCCTCCTACCTATGCCAACTTGCGTGGTATGTGTTTGACAAGTCTAGGTAGCTGCGTTGTTCCTGTGTCCCGGGTCTACCAGTTCTCTAATATAGCTCATTTTGCTGGGTCACTATCAAGGCAAAGTTACCTGCCTGGTGGGTTGAGGTTAGCACTTGTGCTACCGTAGAGATTAACATTCTCATGGGAACCTGCAGAGGTGGCATCAGCCTCTGGGACCACTGGTACAGCACCTTTTGTTTGCTGATCTGAGCTCTTCTGTGCTCAGCAGTGCCAGTCAGCAGAGGCCTCCAAGCTTGTGGGATCAGCACTTTATTCACATGAAAGACCTGATGCCTTTGATTCAGTACTTCTGTCTTTCCAGGATGATGACACCAAAGCAAACGTCTCTGTGATCTCACTGTCTCAGCAGCTTTCATGTAAGAGGTTGGTACACAGAGAGTCGCCCCTCTGGAATCTATTTACTCAGTGGAAAGGAGCAAAGAGGCAGAGACTTGCCCAGGGTCGCACAACAGAGGTGTCGCCAATTCTTCATAGCGCAGTTTATTGCACCAGGTTTTAGAGTTCATTTTCAGCCTCGGTTCTTGCTGTTGTGTGATAATCTGAGCTTTCATTAAAGAAAAAGTCCAAAGACCCTGTAACTGTGAAATTGTCAAAGAAAAATTAGAAAATGTGCAGCTGAAGGACTAAAAGAATCTGAATGCAAATAAGAACCTATGTGATGTGTAGGACAAACGTGCTTTTCTCAATTTTCTGACGTTTCTGGAGCAGGGGAACTCATAGTTTTAACATTGTTAACGGAGATGGTGAAGGTTGTGCTTTGAAGTCTAACTTGCTGAAGGTGCTCCTGTTCACATGCACAGTTCTCAGGGTTGCCCTGGCCACAGCTTTAATGGGACAATGGTGGAGGCACCCAAAAAACCAAAAACCAAGGGTAGAAGGAACTCTTCTAACTCATCAAGTTTAGTATTCTGTTCTCAGGCATCATGTTCTCCTTATACAGATCACTAGCAGGGGTAAAAGGAACTGCATTAAAGTCACACAGCTTCTTTTTCCACTCCTTGTCTCCTTTCATTTCCCACACAACCCCTGCTGCTGGTGGCATACTTATTAGGTGGTGGGCCAGCACGTTGGTTGGCCAGTGTATTATTTACGTAACTGCCATTTAAATGGGGCAAGTGCAGCACCAAAAACAAAACCTCTACATACTCACCTAATAGAGCAAACCAGAATTTGAAATACCCTGACTAGGATGAGATCTTCAAAAGTATTTGGCGTTGACGTAACCACATCCACTGAATCTCAGAATAAAATCCTTCCCTGCCTCAGTGCTGGACAAAGCCATCCTGGACTGCTCCTATAGATGTGACTGTCGGCGATGTCTCATACCTGTTATAACACAGCTCAGTCTTCCAGTCAGAAAAGAGGAAGAGATGTTAATAGATTAAGACTTAGATTAAGGTTATAAACTTAGATTAAGTTTATAATCTCAGGCATACTCAGAAAAAGTAAAGAAGCAGCCATTAGGCTGTTTTACAGATTTCAATTTTAAAAACACTTAGATTTGTTCAAACTTTAAAGCCAATCTGTTTAAAGCAGAACAGTTATTTTTACTTTGCTTTTCTAATTAAACACCGAGAGACACTGCTCCCTACATGCCTCGGTATTATAAATGCTTACTGTTTACCCAGGTAGCTGAAGGACTGAGAAACAGGTACGATTATGTCCTTGTCATCTTACGCTGAAATAAATGAAATAAAACACATTCGTTTTGTTACATGGTGAGATCTAGTATGGTCCTCTGATATGGCATAAAGTACCTCAAAGCATTGTATATTGAAATCTGCAGGTCTAATTTCTGCTGTATTTAATTTTTTAAATCTCAGATGCTACTAACTCAGACCTAGAATTAGGGTGAATAACTATGCAAGGTGTGCAGAGTGATGGGAATTACAATCTTTGTACTTGAAATTGGCCTTGTCTGATATAAGATGCCAAAGACTTCGCTTAACCTTGCCAGCCAGAGCAGAAATAACTCTTCTACTCAAGTGAATAAAATAAGCTGAATTTTAAATACTACGTATATATACTAAAATTCTGGGAAAGCAATGAGCGTGCTTTGTTTCCGTTCAATGTCAGACTCAATTAATCCTGTTCAGATGCATTGGATAACTATGTTAAACACTGGTCTTGGAAGGGGAAAATGCTGTGGGTTTTAACCCGTCATGTAACATCAGAACTGCCATTTTGTATTGATTTAAAATTAGAGAGGCGTAATGATAGCAGTTTGCAATAATACATGCAAACCACGCACATACATACATACATACATAATACATACAACCATGCACCCTAGAAAATAAAATTGCTAAATATACAGTGCAGGTGAAGTATGAGCACCTAATAATCTCTTCATGTTCCAGCATAGAGAAAGGAAAAGCTGAGCTTAATGAAGTTACAAACCCCATGATTTCTTAGAAATCATGGTCTGAATTCTGCCTCAGGAAATGACAAGCCTACTACTCACCTACCATGACCAAAAATAAGAAACACCTGTTGTCTCTTTGGTCTTACTTAATTTACTTCCTCTGGCCCAGTTTGCTCTTTTGCCTTCCTTCTGGAGACCTGGGAGGAGCAGTAGTTAGGTCCTCCTTGTCCTTTAGCATTTCTGATGAAAGACATAGGTAAGTGTATACAGCTGTCAGAGGCTCTTTCAACTTGCTCTGTGTTTTATTCATTGTTTTGTTCTTGCTCTCTTCCGTAATTTTCCAGCACAGTAGGTAACTGCTGAAGGACACTTGCTTACATGGACTTTTGGTCTGACCCAATATGGCCATTTTTATGTTTTCAAATTATTACTGCCTTACAAGAGTATAAAGTCTAATCACTTGGGGAAACTTAACTGTCTTGTATTTTTTTTATCATCTTGATAAATCTTGATATCATCTTGACAGATATATTCCTCAGGAGTTTCTCTTCTTTTTATGCTCAAGTCAAACAAAATCATGTAGATTCTCTATAATTTTGGGGGCAGGAAAATCAAAGCCCTGGTGTCTTCAGTCATGTGATGCATGTGTTACAGTTGATGACACATTGGCTTCTTCTCCTGAAAAATCTGTTTCAAGGTTATGAAATGAAAAGGGGAAAGTTCTGTCCACTGTGCATCATAGTTTTTTGTAAAATAGTTCAACATCAAATTTAGAATGAGTAACAACACTTCCTGTTATGATACAACTGGCTTAAGAAAAATGGAGCTAGCACGTATCTGTTTGTCCTTTCTGTCTGGAAAAAAACCCACCTGATTTGGCTGCTTTTCTTTTTTCAGAGAGAACATTCCCACATCCTAGTGGTATTCTTTATGGTCATTTAAAAGTCACTATAATCGTGTAAAACTATATATCCTCTAGGCAACAAGAACAAAAGCTTCTATACGCGCTAAATATTGTTTCATTCAGGAAGTTATTCTTATGCGTATGTTTCCACAGCTATTATCAGTGAATTGAAGGGTAGCAGCAATATCCACAAGTTGTCTGATTTCCTTCCCGCACTGTCAAAGATTGAAACAACAAAGATGAAAATGTTGGGGGAAATGCCTGTAACTATGACATAAATTGCTTTCCAGAAAAGATTTAAGGAAGTTGCTTTTAATATATTGTTTATGGTATGGAGGAGGCACTCCTGCCTGAAATAGTTTCGTTGTGTTGGGTCTTCTGAGCTTTGCCCAAGCCTGGCCTCAGGGTGTTCTTCAGTGGGTTATGTTCTGCTCTTGGTCATGGTAGTGGAAGCACAAAGCTCCTCCATTGTTTCTAGGATGTTTATTCTGAATTTGTGCTAAAGCATCTGAAATCAAGCTGTAGCAAGTATCTGTAAAAATCCCAGTTCAACCAACACCAGAAAGTTCAGAGGATAAAAATCACATTTGAATTATTACTCTTGCAGTGCATGTTTATTTTATAAGGTTCCATGATTAATACAGATTTTTTTTTTTTTTTTTTTTTTTTAAATTGTGACTTCTCTCACCATGTTTGCTAGTGCCTGTGCCTGGGGTATATGCAGCGGGAAGCTTAAAGAAAGAGAGCAGCTGCTAAACCCTGTGGCACTGATGAGATGTTGGAGCCTACATTTCCAGCTCCTGTTCCTGTCTGGGAAAAGCCCTCTTAACATAGGTCACTTCCAATGGAAAGCCATGCCCGGTGAATGGTTTTAACATCACTCAGCTCCCTTTTATGGCCTTATTTTGTCTAAATGTCACGGGTCAGTTTCATGCACGTCCTGGTATAGGAACTGAGAGGAAGCGCTTGGCATGGCAGCTGGTTGGGAAAGGCCGTCTAGCATTAAAATCAGACATCCAGATGCTTCCTTGATTAGAATCTCTAGACTGGTGTGCCCCTGCAGTCTGGGAAGCGGTGAAGAACTGAACTGATGTCTGCCCAGGCCACAGGTTACCCTTCTCCTCCAAAGAACTTCTGTCCCATCCTTGTCACTGCTCCCACCCCAGGGCTTCTGCCGAGGCAGAACAAGAATGACTGCGGAGGTGCGTGTCCACCGCGAGCCTCTCCAGACGAGCTGAGCACAAAGAGACCCCGAAGCAAGGCTTCACCAGAGCTGTGGGTCTGTCGGGCAGCAGCATCCCTGACTTCCGCAGCTGCCGTCGCTATTGTTCTGCTGCCCTGTCCTCGCAGGCGAAATACCTGATTCTGATGAGTCTCTTGACTTCCTGGCTCTGTAAAACAGCTCCTCTATTAGTGCTCAGAAATGTTTCTGGGGAGGAAGAAAAGGAAGCAAGCCTTTGCATAGCATCAGCTAGACAACTGGTGAGGCCAAGTATCTAAGATATGTTGAGGCAGGCAATAGTGCTCACGTTGGGGTAGGCCTGCCCGGTCATACACGCAGCAAAGGGTAAATGCCAGGGAAATTAAATCTGCCCCTGGTGTTAGGGGAAGGAGCTGGATTACACATTTTTTAGACTTAGATGCCTCAGTTCTGCCCAAGTCTTTCCTGTACATGATATTTTTCAAAAATGAACAGTAGGCACTGCCCAAAGTCTGGAGGAATGAAACCTGGCTTATTTTGGAGCTTGCTGAAGGAAGAGTTTGGCTCTTTTTTAAAATTAAGCATATGTTATAAATAACTGGATTATCAGCTGGAAATTTTTGAGAGGTGAAAACAGAATTTAGTACACTCTAGGTTAAGATGACTTCTCCAAAAAGAAAAAAATACTTATAAGCACCATTATTAATACTTAAGACAAGTGAAAATGGGTCGGTATACACCAAATCTCACTTGGTGGACCCAGCTGCTCTGTGCTCATCAGCTCTTACTACCTTTCTGATGCCACCTCAAAGGCCCATGTTAACTCTGCAGTCTTCATGGTTTCAAGGGCAGAGGCATCTTGTTCACTTGTTGTAGTGCAGGCTATAAAACCACAAGATAAAAATACTTAACAGCCAACTAGCAACTGCCTTTTGAACAGGTGAGGTCTGAATATCCATTACCCCACAGTGTGTGCCGTCATTCATGTCAGTACAAGGTGGTGTAAAAGAAAGTCAGAAGTGCAGGGTCAGAAACTATGCTAAATTGGGTGTTAATCTGATTTTTACTACTCTATACAGTGAAGTAAAGCATTGCTTTCTCTTTAAGGCTCAAAGGAACACCGGAGGCTGCAATATATATTTTTGCATGGCTTCATATAAGCTCTGAAGCAATTACAAAGATTCTTGTACCCTTATGTAATGTGTGTTTTTAAAATGGAATAAAATAAAATACCTGTTCCTCCTTCAATAGCATTATAGTTGGTTGTTTTTTTTTTCCCCAGCTGGGAGTGGTATAATTTAACAGGTACATGGGGCTATGCATGCTCTTCTTGACTTGCTAGGGATGACAAAATAGTGGCTCCCTCCTGTATCTCATGACCAGCGAGATCCTGTGCAGGGTGCAGAGCCCCACCATGGACAGCACAGGGTCAAGACCAGCCAAAACTCTGCACCTTCAAGAACCTGCTGTTAAAATCTGCTGGGTTTGTATCCATGGCTAAATCCTATCTTGTGTCTTTCCTGGGTTGCCTACCCTTATTTGTTCTCACCAGACTTACAGGCCACCTCCTTCGGCAGAGCGCACAGTCCCACGGGTGCCGGTCCTGTGCGCTCTGCTGTTCTCTGCCTGTGCAGCCGAGCAAGCACTGGTGTGGCCACACAGCTGCTCATTTGCTTAACTTGCTAGCAAATGCTCAGGGGGCATTTCTTAATGTTCTGCGTGTTGGTCACAATTGATTTATTAATTAACGTAGTGGTGGGAATCAAGGATCAGTGGTTTTGTTTTTCCATCTGTCTTTCACTAACTTGCTTTTTGCTTCAGGTAAACGATCCAAGCTCTGTCCACATCCTCATTCCTGTAAAACAGGAGTGATAATACCTACCAAGGAGCTGTTTGTGAGCTTTGCTGAGCTCTTTAGCATCCTCAGCAGGAGGCAGCATATGGCCAACATACTATTTCAAAACAACCCAGTTTTAAATAGTTGCAAAAAGCTCCTGCTAGCCCCGCGGTAGCTCGGAGTCCCCTCCTGATGGTTCCACCATCGCTTTAAGAAGTTGCAGCCAAAAGGGTTTTTCTGGCCCTTCTCTCCCCAGTCATTGTTCCCATACACTTTGTGAAAACTCAAGCTAGTGAAAACTAACCGCTTTATTTGTATTTTTTCAGGTTAATTTTCAGCAGAAGTTCCCTGATGTAACTGGCCACGTAGTTTCATGACTGCTCGTGCTCAGAGAAGAGACGCAGTAAGAACACGCATCTGAGGAGGGGCAGGACTGCCTCTTTCAGTTGCAGCATGCATTGATATTAGCTTAAATTTATTGGGAAACCCAAGTTTCAGCAAAGCTTCTCCAGGTAACGGTAGGTAACCTCAGCGAGCTCTTTGAGGCACGTAACCTCACAATGTTTCAGTTAACCAGCACAGATAAAAATTTGATGTTATGGGTTAGCTGAAATTCAGTGACCCACCATGTTCAGGAAACAATGATTTACAGAAATCATATAGTCAGCCTTTTCCTGGCTATCTGGCTAGAGTAGCAGAAGGGAAGCATGTCTAGCTTGTGCTCTGACACAGTCGTCTTTGTACCCCTGCCTGAGCCGGGGCCTTCCAGGGGAGGAGCAAGCTTGGTATCTCAGTCCTGTGCTCTGCGTAAGCTCATTAAAAGCTACGATTCAGCTGAGGTTGTCTGTAATCCCCAGGTGAACTGGAAG
Organism: Fulmarus glacialis; assembly: GCF_000690835.1. NCBI lineage: Eukaryota > Metazoa > Chordata > Aves > Procellariiformes > Procellariidae > Fulmarus > Fulmarus glacialis. Next base: position 18,661 of record NW_009218407.1, on the reverse strand, counting down.
ATAAATGGGATATATAAGTTTGTGAAAGCCACAGAGTTAAGGAACTTTTCTGGGATAGTGACAGACTTCACTTAACACCTCGGAGACATAGTAAAGTAAGTTAAACAGAGCATCAAGAATGTCTCACGTAGTTTTCTCTACTGTTGAGGACCCCACTCCTAGATAACAGGGTAATATAAGCTAAGTACTTGAGTCAGCATTCCTGGCTGCTAAAGTAAAAATCTAGTAATAGTGCCCATTACACAAAGTGGTATTTCTGTCATAAAAGATGGGAAAAGCATTAAATTGTCTTTTTTATTACTGAAGTATCTTATGCTTTCAGATTTTTTTGTTGTTTGAAAGTATATATCCCAACAGCAATGGGCAATTGGCATCATAAAGTAATGCACCATTAAACATATGTAAATGTGGAGAAAAAAAAGGTTTCTGAAAATGAAATTGATATGATGGGTTTAATAAGTAAGTGTCCTAATCCAAATAGGATGTTAATGAACATTCCCTAGTAAAGTAAGAGAAAGCGCTAAGGGGGTTTTTGTTCCAAATGAATCGCGTATCCTTTAGCTGCCTGGTTGTGTGATGCTCACTAGCTTTTTTTCAGCTAACAGCTCTGAATATAACTACCTACAATAATGGGAGCTGGAAAGAAACTGTTCCACATCTGATTAAAGAAACTGCTGTTGCTGAAAGAGTTCTTGGGTAGTGGTGGCTGTTTTTTCATAGTTAAGTGTGTCCATTAGTGCGCATAAGGAACAGCTAAAGGCATTCAGTGACATTGTTGAGGGGCTAACCTTCTGTGACGGGACTAATGTGGTGCTTGACCAAGAATTGGTTTACTTCAGGTTTCAAAAAAAGAAGTAAAAAGTACTAGAAGATGACTCTTATAGCAACAGTTGGTAGCTTTTCACTGAAGTTTGAAGAAATTACACTCGACTGATCAATGTCCAGAGAATCCCAGAACTTTTCAAGTAGGCATTAAAAACAAACCCTGCTGCTACTTTTGGCTTTACCAGAGTAAGTCTGCAGTGACATTACCAAAGTCACTGCTTAGGAAGCGTAGACAAATACATCAGTTTTGGAGTTTGCTTTTCCATTGTGCTGAATAGTTCTCTAAAACCACTGGAATTACATGGTCCCAGATGTTTAGTTTACTTCAAGGAAAAAGTTCAAAAATTGTCTTTTACTTTGTAGTTATCAGGAGATCCTGCCATGTCTCCCACAGTATGTGAACCTTACTCAAACTTATTTTTATAATATTTTGTTCCCTTTTCTGTACATATCTGATGGGAAGAAAGTACACCCAACTCAAAGGTCGTCTTAAAATGACCTTTGGAAAAGCGTAACATGCTCTTGTTTCTTTGGTATGATGTAATTAGGTTAGGTTTTAGTCCTGAATGAAGATGCTGGAGAGCCAGGGTATATCACAGTTGTTTGCATTATTCTTTTACGTTCTTGATGGTTTACTTTCTTGATTAGGAAATAGAGTGTCTCCCCTGGGAGCTTCAGACAGAAAGTGCTCTGATGGAAAAATACACTGAATCCTGTAGGTGGTTGTTTTTTGTACAGGTAAAAAAGTGTGGAGAGATAAATCACTAGAATAGCTGATGGTCGTTTTTGTTTTTGTTTTTTAAACTTGTACACAAGGCACAGGTTTTCTGGCCTTTTTTTAAAGCAGCTTATTCAGCTGTAAAGATTTGGGGTTGCTGTTTAATTAGCTGTTTAGAATTGTACACTTTGCATAATCACTATTTGACTACACTCTGAAAAAAGGAAGTTCAATCTATTTGTTACTCAACTAAAACAATTTAAAAGGCGAATCATACTTTCCGATTTCTCTTCATTGTGCTGAAGTTTTGAGGTAACTAATTCTTCCAGGGAAAGACACAGTGACTTCTGCCTGATCAGTTGTTATTATTTCGGTCTTGTGCATAGTCTTATCTTTCAAGTAGAATTTCCCGTAGGTGGAAGTCAATATATTCCAAGATACTGGGATGTGAATAGTTTATTTGACTTGGGAATGGTGGAAACAGTAAGCTGCTCTGCAGTGTTAAATATAAAAAATCAAATGCAAGCTGATACATAAGTATGTATATGACTTTCTCATACCCAAGATTTTCCTATATATACACATACACACACATACAAGTGTATGTGTATTTATGTACATAAAAACCTCTTTAAAATGTTTTGTACTGGTTACTTTTCACACTGTAGTAGGATCTGAGCATGCTTGTCAAAGTTCTTATTCTATCATACTGGAACAGAAAATGAATAATATTTTTCCGAAAAGTTTTAAATGCATACATATCTTTTGTAACTGATAGCATAGGTAGCTTTATATTGTCAGCATTTCCCCTGCGTTCCCAGGGGCTCTGAAATGTGCAATTAAGATTAGCAGGACAGATCTTGCAGTCCATTCTGAAATCCTCTGTCAGATTATATTTGAAAGAAGAACCTTCATAACTATAAATGCTGACCGAAACGGGCATTTCCAAGAGACATCCTAGCAGAGCCCTTCTCCTGCTGCCCTTGCACCCAGAGTCCCTCTCCTTGCTCTCCTCTCCTCCCCATCTCTCTTGTCCTTCCACTCCCAGACTCATTCAGCGCCTCCTGCTCGGCCCTTGCCCCCTCCCAGAGGGGCACCGGTGGCGGGATTTGGGCCCGGCTGCCCTCTGCTTTGCTCTCGGTAGGGTTTAGGGTACTGGCGCTTGCTGAAGACATGGACTGAGGGGGGACGTAGGGGTGGTACCGGGGCGCAGGCACTTCCAGGTTAGGTGCTCATAAAGTTTGCAGCAGTATTCCTGAATTCCTGTTTTGACTGTTGTCTATAGATATTGATGAAAAGCTCCTTTCATGACAAAGGCAGGAAGCTTTTAACATGAAAACGGTCAAACTGTTGTCACAATTCAAAGCAAATATGAAGCCTGGATAGAAACACAATATAAACATTCCCAGGAGAGCTTCTTGAGACTTGTTATGCAGAGCAAAGCTGCCACAATGTCCCATTTGCAACACTAAAAATCAAATGGTTTTTTTTGTTTGTTGTTTTTACAATATTTAAGTGACATTTCATTTGTTTTAAGAATCAGTTGCTGACGCACAAGACTTCTCTGTCCACTGATTCACATCAGATGAGCACTCTTTCTGTAGTCACAAGTGTCTGCTCGGCAGACTTGTTTTTGCAATTGAAAAATCAATAATTCATTCATAGCCAAGATAAAGAGTTCAAGTCCATTATGAGATTACCGGCACTGTGAAGACTTTCAGCTGTATTCATACTAAAAGAGGAGGAGACTGAGAGTGTTTGCTACTTATAGTTCGGTCTACTACCTATTTTCATTTTTTCTAAGGTGCCTATCACCGGGCTATCTAAGTAACAATAAACGAGTCACTCAAGTGTTATACTAAATATTGCTTTCAAGATAACTTAGTATAATGAAAACGAAACTTGTTTTGACGATGATAAAAATGTTTGTTCAATAATTTCTGCCATAATACCCAAGTGAACAAGCAGCCCTTGAGTTCATGAAGAAAAGTAATTTCATTAATTTTTATGCAATAACATATTGCGCCTGAAAAATACAAATCGCTATCTAATGGATTACATTAATTTATCTGCAAGAGGAATCCCTCTATGGGAGGGAATGTACAAGACCTCAGAATAAAATTAGCTAATGTATAAGATTAAAGGGAAAGCAATCAATTTTGAATTAGATTACAAGTGAGCAAGTTTCCATATTTGCGATGTATTGTAGAAACAATGGAAATAGGCCAAAATTGACATGCATTTGTGTATTTTATCATTTATTTTAAAACTTTTTACCTATTGCTGCCACCATGGTAGTTACTATCTCTTAAATCATAAGCAGCCTATGGTCATCCGTAGCATTGGTTCTTTGCCCGCGTGTATGGCTAAGAGGCTATCAGAAAAATAATCGTTGTTAGCTCCTGCTATGGTGAATCTATTGAGTGTGCGAAAGGCCACAGTCTTAGGCCTGGTATTTTCTGCAGCCTGTTTTTCTGACTGCATAGTCGTCAGCAACCACGGGGCTGTGTTTCCATTTACAATTTCTTCAGAGTCAAATCTGATTCTCCTCCTTCCTGCCTGACACACAGATTACTGCTGTGGCTGCCCCCCCGCTGGCGTGGCTGTGCTCTAACCCAGCCTTCTGAAACAATCCAATTAAAAAGACTGCTGAAAAGGTGTTTGTTTTTAATAAATTGGTATTTCACAGGCTGGGAGCGCGATGTAGCTCTGGTTTGCCTGGGCTCAGCACAGTTGTGTTAATGGCATCTTCGACGCTGCTCTGATCGTAGCTCACTGCGTGGCTCCTGGTAAGGTTCAGGTCTGACCAGCAATGTGTGGGGTCCAAAAGACACCAGCAGAAATGCTGATATTACGGCTCTTTATGTGTCAAGAAAAACTGTACAGGGCAAATCTCCGGGAATATCACCACAGGGCTGTCACATTAATTCAATCAATCATTGTGTTTCCCCTATTACTTCACAAACTTGCAACAGGAACAGAAGTCTTAAAACTCTTCAATGATGTGTAGCATTTGATTGCTTTTTAACATACTGCAGTTGCTTCTCTCCTGACTTGTTACACAGTCTGAGCGTCTCAAAAAATAATATAAGCAGAAAGTATAAAAATAAATGCACAGAACGGGCAAAAGTTCAAAAGACCCTTTCTTTATATCAGAACAGGTTGTAATGTCCTGAGTCTGGAGCCCTTCTGGTGTCTCAGAAGCAGGACTCGACATCGGGGCTGGTTCTAGGACACCACCATCTGAGGTTAGAGTAGATGTCTGCATAAAGTGAGCTGTTGTAGAAGTACCTGTGGAATGTCTTCCAGGCTTCAGTAATTTGCCTGTGCTTTTGACAATGAGTATTTTGTCTATTTTGTCTGTTTTGCAAGTGTTGCTTTCCCCCCTAGCCCCTTAACAACTGGTGAAGAGTTTATTATGAATTCTTGATATTTTGGATTAGAAATTGCATGTGCTTTGGACCTTTAACTTCCATGGATTTTTTTGGTGTTCTAGTCAGTTTGTATATAAAGAAATACCTCCATCTTTCAAACATTTTCTAAATTCTAATTAAAAAACCCCTTTTGGTGCATGTTAAGTACTTACATTTGAAGCTCATTTCCTCCACGACTTCCAGTGTGAGGAAAACTTGGCTGCTCAAACATTCACAAAGTGAACTCAAAGTAATTATAAATATATTAAATTTCTTAGAGTTTGAGGTGACATTAATGCAAAATAGAGAGGAAATTCCATGAGAAGGAATTAATCATGTTTCCTACAGGATTTTTCCCTTGTTGGAGACAATTTAGCCTTATTCTTCAAACAATCCCTCCTTATTCCTCCGTTTGACTAAACTTTTTAGTTTAGCTTTCTTTAGAACTTTCTTTAAAACATAAGTAAAAATATTAGCTGAGAGGTTTGAGTTGCAGGGCTCCAGCTGCAGCACAGGAGCCTTCGGGAGAACACAGATCTGGAGCTAAGAATTAAGTGTAGTTCCTCAAAGAATCATTTCAGAAATGTGTGAGTAGAACCGCTCCGCAGCGTACCGAATCTTAGTCACTTGTGCTTCGGCTTTTGCAATAGCCACGTGAAAAAGAAAGGGTTATTTATTAAGGGCAGAACAGTTCCCTTTTAGTTCTGTAGCAATCATGTCTCTTTTTTTCCAGTCCATGGAAAGTGTTATCTCAGGCAGCTTTGTGCAGGAAGTTCTGTTTATCACTTCCTCACAGTTGCAGTTTGTCTAGGACTTAAATATATGATATCAGATTGCATCAAAATGTGGGCCTTTGTGTGCTTAACTCATCAAAGGAGTGGACCCTCAGGACTTGATATCACTTCGCCGCATATGCAGTCATGTAGCAAAACAAAGTCTATCTAAACAGGACAGGACTATTTCTGTTGGTAGTGTAGCAAAGCTAGCAGAATTGGTGTAGTTTCAGGTATCTACACTGTTTCACTTCTTGTTTTTAAATTTATCACTTTTTAAAAAAGTGACACGGTTTGCCTGTTTTTACAATGTAAACTACGACGAAAACCAAAATATTACTTGTACAATCAAAAAAACAAAAAACCAAACCCAGCTGGGATTCACTTGGTCTACACTGCTGCGGTGCCTGCTTACGTTACAAAAACACTCTAAAATTTAGAATCCACGTGTTTTCGGCTAGCTATTGTTTCAGCAAATCTGAAATGGTAGATGGTTATCTAGACAACTATGTGTCAAATAAGCTTAACGAGACTATAACAAATAACAACAACCCCTTTACTGTAAGAGGTTGGCTGCAGCTCATGAACCTGCTCTCCCACCTTTGTGGTTATGTTTCTATTTTCTGTACCCTTGATAAAGGAGTTCCCTCTTCAGTATAGCAGGCTGCATTGCCAGATGTTAGTCTTTCTGGCAGCCACAGGAAGCCTATTCAAACTGTGTAGCAATACTTCTGCTCTAAGCAACAGCTCCTCTACGCTGACTCTGGTTTTTAATGCCACCCTCTCCCACGCCCCTTGCAGTATCTTACTGAGCTGTATTGGCCCTTTTACTCAACACAAGTTGGTTTCGTGTTAGCTGATAAGTGTCCGGCCGTTGCAGAGCCTGATACCCGCTTGCCAGTCTGGGAAGCTGCAGCTTTGGGTCCATTTCTGCTCCTTCCCACATGCTTCTGGTGCGTGTTTTAACCACGTGATAGATGCAAAACTGAGAATATGAAGTTAAGCTGGTATCCACCCTCAGATCCATGATGTAACATGCTCTCTGTTTACTAAAATCTGCTAGTACTGTAAAAAAGGGGGAGGGGGGAAGTTTAAATTACTTAGCAGTGAAAGACAAAGTAAAAGTCTATTCTCTCTTGATGTCTCTTTTCTTACTTGTGAAAAAAAATATTATTAATAGAACACGAACAGAAACTGGTTGAGGGGTTTTTTTCTCCTTTTTCTCAGTATTTTAACTGCTGTATGGGTTAATGAACATGATTAAGAGATTACGCCAAATCCTGTCAAGCAACTGCTGGGGGAGCCAGTCAGCATGTGACCTGAGCAGAGCCATCCCACCTGAAGGAAGGGGCCCCAGAGCCCAAACCTGTAGGGATGACTCGAGCTTCTAGCAGAGTTTTTCCTGTCAATCCTTGAGAGTGAGCTGGGAAATAATCCAGTTCTCTAATTCCACTGTTTTCCACTCTGCCTTGCTATGCCAAGGAAACCCTGAGAGGCACTTTATTGTGTCTTCCTGCCTTCAATTGCTGCCTCCCACCACTTTTTCCACAGGAGAGGTGGTGTGGGCCCTAGCAATCACGCAGTGGAGCTAAGGAAAATTTTGAAGGGTGTAGGACATGCTGCTCTGTGCTGTAATTTTGAGCGTTGTCAGTCCTTTGTGGGGAACAAATTCTTACTGCTGGCCGGAAAACAGGAAAGCGCTTAAAACCAAGGATTTTTTTTTTTAAAAGAAGCTGAACTTTCCTCCCCTTCTGTTTCGGTTTGATTATATAGCAAAAGTGAAAGTCGGGATCCCACCTTAAAAACTGTCCTGCTGCTTCAAAATAGTTTTACTTTGAAAATTACAATCCTTTGCAGGAAGCAAATGCATGCTGTTGCCTTGTGGAGAATACTTCAATATTCACCGGGGCGGGGGAAATCCCTGCTTTTGTTAGTCAATACGGATAATCAGTGCTGTGAATCAAGTTTACAGGTACTAATCAGCCATATAGCTTTTCTCACACACACATTTGCACAGTGAAAACTGGAAGTTTTGTGTGGTTCTGCTTTGTGGAACCTCACACCACCCTAAAACTGCACTCTACAACTCAACTGCCCTTTTTTTTTGAGGGGGGGGGTGACAACGAGATATTGGCAGTTACTATCTTGATAATGCTGATCTCGTCTTGACGATTGTAATTATAGATGTTGCTGTTATCTATATTGATTAATGCAATACTTTCTTTTTTTGGTATTTATAAAGTCTTAAATGTTCAAGTAGGTGATGTACCCTAAGCGTCATGAGGATGTCTAGAGGGTCCACCTCTCCTGACAGTCTATGGCTTGTGGACTCTAGTGGACATGAAAGGTCTAATCAACTGAATTATTAGATTCATCTTTCCTATTAAGGTGATGCTTTTAAATAGAATTCCGTCTCGGTTTTGGTTTGTTTGGGTTTGTTTTTGTTTTGTTTTTGGTTTTTTTTGTGGGTTGTTTTGGTTTTTTTCTTCTTTGGTCTTGATTCAGGGCCCTTGTATCTCTGCTCAGAAAAGCATGTAAGATGGTGTCAACTTTAAAGTTCTGCTTGAATACAAACAAGGTCAACCAGGATGAAGAAGCACCAGCCTAAAGATTTCCTGGCTTGGGGCTGCTGTAGGACTCCGAGGGATGCTAATGCATGTTAATTTAAACTTCTTATCACTACACTAGCAAGACCATTCACACATTTTCCAGAGACACCACAGGATTTAGGCTGTTGTCCTAATTGCTATTGTTCAGGCTGCTAGCTATTATATTTACCACAAGCTGTTTTCATCTTGTTGGGAGCCTGGTGCTAAACTGAAAAACAACACCTATTTTAGCAGCTTCTGGAAGCTGAAGCAATTACAGTGTAGTATGCAGACGAGCTTCTGTACAATGTGTGTAAATTTTTGGCTCTGGTTCCAATAGACAATAAATCTGGTTTTAGGGAACCTTGTACCTGATTAGAAATGTAGGGCTCCATGACATAAAGCACAGCACACAGTCTTTCTGTAAATTCTTTATTTTTTGATTTGATTTTTTTTTTTAAATGTTAAACATAGCTGATTAACCAAGATGTCTGTAGTCATGGTTTAAATGCCTGATCAGGTCTGAACTTATCCTACAAGATAGTCTAATAGTCTAATCCACAACCTCAGTTTGCGACTGTTTTGCATCAATGACTCTGTCAGAGATGGGTTTCTCTATCCTGTAGAAGCTTTAGCTGCTCAGAAGACCGCAACATTTGCAGCCACGGTGGTACCAGTCTGGAAGAATACTCCAGGCAAGTAAGAGCAAAGGAGGGAGGCCCTTTTTCCTCTCAGTCCAAAATAAATGGCTACCTTAATCTGCGGCCAAATTTTCCTTACTTAATGTGGTTTAGTGTTAGATTAGCTTTGCTGTGGCAGCTATCTGTTGCTGAAAAGCACAATCCCACTTCTCTCTCTATGCCAGTTTTCTGCCCCTTTTCTTGCACCAGGAACAGTGGTTGTCAGCCAGTTCAGAGAGCGCCAAACTAGAAGAAAACTAATTCTATCAAGAAAACCAATTTACTTTCTACCATTCTCATTCTTTGATCCAGTTTGAGAAGAGGTCAGGAAGCTTGTATCCTGGGCAGCAGATCCAACATTTTGGGCAACAATGCTCCATAAGACTATGTTCAACAGTATGTTAAGATTGAACCTCAAATGTCTGAATTTCTAAATTGCTTTATTCTCTTTTGTATTTTTAGGTACAGTTATTAACTTGCTTTAAAAAGGAAATTCAGATCACAAGTCATAGACTTTTATTTAGAGATTGATCTTCTTTTAAAAAAAAAAAAATTCCTAAGATTTGTCCTCAACTTAAACCAAGTTTGAGGTTCAAAAAAAAGTTTGGTTATGCCTGTATTTGTTTCATTTTTCACACTCTTCTCCACTTCCCTCTTTTGCTGGAATACTTCCAGCCCCATCAGAACCTGGAAGTACCAGAAATAAACCAGAGGCACCCATTTTTGCAAAGCATGGGTCGTCTTGTGCTGAAGGTCCTGGGCTGGGATTTGGGAAATCTGGATTCAATTTTCTGCTTTGCCACTCATTTGCAGTTTAACGTTGGGTAAGTTATTTAGTAAAATCAGTCTACGCTTCAGACTCCCATCTGTGAAACTGCTGATATCTCCTTACCCCAAAGGAGCACAATAAGTTCATTCGTGGTTCTGCGATGCTCCGATGCTGTGGTGATCGGAGCCATTTGTGAGCACAGAGAGGCTTTTTTAGAACAACAAAATGCTGTCGTGTTTAAATAAACATAGGATTTGTTTTTGTTTCCCAAATCGTTATTTTTATCTTGTTTTAACCTGCTGGAGAACAAGCTGTTGTGTTCGTTTCTGGAGACATATATTATCCCAGCCCTAAGCAGCTCTGCGTGTGTCTGTTCTGGCAGTGTCACTCCCAGCCAGCTAACCCGGAATGGGATGTGCTAGACAGCCCATCTTCAGTGGGGCTCTTACAGGGAGTTACCGAGGACGTACTATTTTCAATAAGGCATTCATAAAATGTGTTTTTTCTTTTAAGAGCTAAAGGTTAGCAAATCTTAAGCAATAAGCATAGTCGTGCTTTTATCTAGCGGTGTGACTTACTTGGCAGTGCATGTATATGCTATATGTCTGGCTCTGTATTTAAGCAGGGAAGGAAGGATTTGACCCTAAGCTTAGACATTCTGGCTCTGTAGATCAACTTAGCATCTCACATACTCAGTTTCTGATGACCCACTCTGACTCTTCTACACATACAGAACTGTATTCCCAGATGCACAAGATGGATGCATTTGAAAGATGGGACATAAATGACTTTATCTGAAGGGTAGCCACAGGTCTAATTAATGATCTGAAGACTATGCTTGTTAGGCTGAGGAATGGTGAGTCAGTTCACTTGCCAGTTTTAATGAAGGATTTTTGCTCTCTAGATCCTTTATTTACAAAAATGAATAGAATAAGTGTAGCACAGAGCCAGGTGGTGACAAGGATTCTTCAATGCTACAAGAATCATTAGCGATTACATTAAGACCACATCAAGTCCCATAGTCCTTCTTCAGTCAAAAGATATTAGGAGGCAATGATATAGCTTATCATATCATTATGGATAGTAGGAATGAATAACAAATTATTAACACATTGCCCCTTTTTATGACTCAGCACTTTGAATATGCTGCAAGATTTCGTGAGTCAATTTTTTGAAGGGGCTAAATAAGTACAAAAATTAAAATATTTAATCCTGGATTTGGTGTATGTGCCATTAAATAGAAATGCAAACCATACAAACAAAACTACTTGCAGCAAACTCAGCAAAATACATTGCAAAAGAAAGCCTTACAAGTAATTAGATTCCCAGGAAAAATTTCATCACAGCTGCCTCAGCAGCTGTCAGATGCCAGTTCAAAAAAGACAAATATTAAAGTTTATTAAAACATTACTAAGTAATGGTTTACATATTGGCTTCTCCATTGTGCTTAACAGGAACCCAGACTTTTAAAATTTTTCTCAAGCAAATGACTAAGCTCTTTATTAAGTAGCTGCTGTACTCACTGACAGTCATTTGTCTTTGCCATTACGCAGTGAGTAAACTGTCTTTTGAATCATAGCTATATACCTATGTAAATATATTACCATGGTACAGATACTATGCTACTCTATTTTTAATTTTTCATAGTATTCTCTGCTTTTATATTAAGTGGTCTTTGAAAAGACTATCTACAATCAGAAAGAACATCTATATGCACATGTGAGTTTAGATGGAAAGACTGAAGGCATTTTCATTGCACTATGCTCTAAGGATGAATGAAAGGTTACTCTGAACTGGAAGCCAATTGGACATCCAAAATTAAGTATTTTTTTGTTATAGATGCAAAAACTGGAAACTGGAATTGTTGCTAGCTGCTTCAGAAGTACAAAGAAATCTGGAAGCTGAGTAAGTTGGAGTAAGAAGATGTAGCTTTCAGTGCTTGGCACATTTATCATGCTTAGATGAATGTTTGCCAGAGGCAGGTATGGTTATTGGTTACTGTGGTGTTATGGCATTGTATATAATTGACACAAGACTTTTGAAAACATATGCAAGCTGGTTTTGGGTATGATTGGATATGTTATGTAGGCACAGTTTTCTGAAGAATTGCATTGGATTAACAAAGTAGTGGATGAGGTTCTAAGATTGCATTCAATATTGAATATAAACCAACTTTAAGGAGTTCAAAGTTAGTTGCACAGTTTTAAAGAACTTGACAGTAATCCTTATCTGAGTAAATTCATGACTTTAAGTCCTTGCCTGGTGAACTGTGTGTTTGATTTAGATAGGCCAGTTCTGTTTTAAAGGACTGAGAGACAGAAGGAAACCTATGTCTGTATGGTTGTGTAGAATCTGATTTATCAAAATGTGGGTTTTTATGCTAAACAAGAGTTTCTGTGGGTAACATACAAATGTTCTTCACACCGATCATTGTTTCACAAAATCATTGTTGTTTTGAGGGATTGGGATGGGAGATTGGTTTGGTTTTTGAGGATTCTTCTCATGTTGGAGTAGATCTCTCTACTTTCAGCTTGTGAGTAGGGTGCTCCTGGGTCTATAAAAACCAGGACTCTGCTAAACACTCCCTTCTTTACAGCCTGTCTAGACCTCTAGAAATTGGGAGTGTCCAGTGACCTCTTAGCACTTTAACAACTGGTGGCTGAGTGTATGGGTATAGGCCTTGGTTAACCACACAAATGCCATAGGGAGAGACAACTCACCATCCTCAACCCTGAATTCTTGGCACTAGTCAATGAGTGATTGACTCTTAAATTAACCAGCAAGTACAATGAGGAATATCTCATCAGGTCTGCTGTACCGTGCCATTAGCAGAAGGTAAATACAAGTGCACCAGCCAGAATGATGTAATTGTCTTTTGCTATATGCTTCATTATTTTCAGTGTAGGACTTTTTTTTTCCCTCCAGCTATGAGATACCAACTGTGTCCCCTTGCACAACTGTGCTCAAGTATGACATAAAAATAATCTAATTAAAATATGCTCATGGGTTACCTGTGAGGGACTTTAGCGGAGCAGAATAGTTCTGGTCTTGTTTAGAAGATGTCAGCTCTATGTACATACCCTAGTGTGTTTGCTAAATTCCACTGCCTTCTAACCTGTAGAGGGCTGAACATCTTAATTTTTAATGACAGGTGCTTTTATATATTTGAAAACATGTATAAACTGTCATTTTTGAAGTTTGTAATTCGTGATTCCATACTGTGGTATATAGGCAAGGAAGAATTATGAAAACTCCATGTGCAGAAAGAATGATCTGATGAATCCCAAAAAATATGGGATCTGTTGGCATGACTTCATTGTTGCATGAATTGATGCTAGGACATCACTGATTCAGGCATTGTAAAACTAGGTGGAACAACTTCTAATGTTTTTGAAGAATTGTTACACAAAAAAGGCAATTAAAATAGGTGAAGAATGGTATTTGATACCAGTTACATTACTAATGCAATCTGAATGTTTTATCTTGAAATTATTTCTATGTTTGCAAAATGCCCTGGATGAATTTTAACAATCGTTCACCAGTTTTCAAAAATATCACTACATTGTTTTGGCAGAGAAGATCACAGCTTCATTCTAATATAGTTGGGGTTCTCACAAGGGAGCACAGAGGGAGTGGAGAGGAGAAATACAACTTTTCTACTTTCTTAACCAGGCATTTCTGAATTTGACAAAGTGCTTCTATGTTGCTTTCCTAAGAAATTTAGGAATTAACAAGAATTAAGCAGAACAGACCAGTGGCCTACAAATGTGAATTACACTGTCTCAAAATCTGTAAGTTAAAATAAGGGGGAAGCAGATGAGAACATTTTCTGGAAGAAGGGACAGATCATGAATACGTTTCTTTGCATTTGGTGCCCTAATAACATTGATGAATTTGTACGTTAACTTTTGGGAACATCAGATGTGAGAAGGCACGCTTCTAAAGCACCAAGAAGTCATTTAGCAGCTTCCTGGCAGTCACACAAAATCAGAAGGCATTACATCATTGTTCCTCATGATAGAAATCAGAAATGACCAAAATTTCATTTTTTCAATATGAAAAACAAGAACTTGTCCTAATGTACAAAATGAGAACTTCTAGGAAGAGAGCCACAAGGGAGAGTGCTTTCTCTATTGCAGAGTCCTTCAGCCGGGGAAAACCACACAATTCCCAAATCCAGCTCCAAGGCATGCCCTGCCCAGGCCGCAGCGATGTGTTGTGGGTGGCCACCTTGGAGGTTTGGCTTCCCCCCTAAGCGAGGAGGGGGCTGCGCTTCTGCTGCCGCTTCCCTTTCCTGCCCCTGCCCCACAGGTGTCTCTCGCTGTTGGGTGGGGGGATTTTAAATATTATTGGGCAAATCTTTTCTGTTTTTTGCACGGCTGGACTCTGCAATGTTTTTGAGGCAGGAGAGCCCAGTTACTTTGTGCTGGGACCCTAGGAAAGTTCTTGACCCGATGGGATATTTAGGGCCAGGGGTTGTGAGGGTGCATCCTCAGCACATTCTTCCTGCTTCCCTTTGGGAAATGGTGCCTGTCAGTGGATTTCTGACTTTCTGGCCCTTTGAAAATTTGTCGGGGAGAGCGGCCACACTGCTATCCTGGGTGCAGTCGGGTCTCAGGGTAGATCACAGAGCCCGTGGTCATCTGCCTGGCTGCATCCATATGGGTGAACACCGGGACAGGCCACAGGCTGTAATGTCTGTTTTGTTTTATTGGCAGTTGTCACTTGTAACAACCAGCTTTCCTCATTGTAATGCCCGGGCATGTCTCAGGGCAGAAGCCATAACTTGGTTCCCAGAGGTCAGAAAGTATGAGGCCATACTGTTACAGAGCAGGAGATTGTCTAGACGCGTGGATGGGAGCTGTGCTGTGCCATTTGCCACAGAGCCACAGAAAAGGTCCCAACCCCAATTAGTTTCCTAGCGTAAGTGCAGCCTCCGATGCCGTACAGAAATAGAAGTCAACTGTACCCCAACAGTAGGGAAGCCATAGATGCGAATGCAGCAAATGATTCACTAGCTGAAACCAGCAAATTTTAAAACAGCATCATGTGTGTCTCCTCCCCAACTGTATACCTACCTCAATGGGAAGTTTATGCTGGGAATGCCCAGGTATGGTATGTTCATCCTGCAAACGGTGCTGCAATGACCCCTGTAGCTAAGGAAGGAGAATTGAAAGGCTCAGTAAAAAGTGCTCCTGAGACTATCTCAAAGATGTTGACTGCCTATGGCACGGGACTTTAAAAGACTCCAACAATAAGCAGCTCTGTGTTGTACTCAACTATTTAAAGTGATCTTAAAATGCTTGCTATCTTGCAACCAGTAGGAATGATGAAATAACAGTCAGGGAGCCTGGGTCCCTTGTTTTTCTGGAAGTTTTGGAATTGTTTGGGCTCTGGCAAAGCAAATCCCGTTATGAATAATGAGCATTCTTTAACTCTGCTTGAAAGGGCTCACCCTAAAACTGAGAGATAATCCTGCCTCTAGCTCTCTGCTAAGGTTTGCTGTGCTTCAGTCCAGTCGCAAAAAAAAAAAAGGGAGTTTATTAAGCTTATTAAAAAACCCCCAAAATGTTCAGATTACTTTTTAAAACACTAAACTGTCTGGATTTGAACTAGCTTCTTAGTGGTCAAGGGATTTTTTTTTCTTTCCCATTTTTAATCCCATTGATGCTGAAGTATTTTAAGCAGTATTGGTTAATGTCTTCTTTCTTATTAAAACATTAATAGTAATTTCCCTTCCTCTTCCCCCTCTTCACCTCCTGCTTTATATTTACTGAGAACAGCAGGTAACAAGGCAAGCCTGGCATCTGACCAAAAAGGTTTTTTAGCTAGGGATTCATTAGTGTGTATAAAAATAGCTAACCTTGTTTAAAGTCACTTCTTACACAACAAGAAAGGGGCTCAATTACCATATCTCATTTAAAGTGAAGATTAAACATCTTTACCAGGACAGTGCACTAATCCCATGAATCCTATTTATGTCAAAATGTAGTGCTATTGGCAATAAACAGCAATCTGAGAAGTCATAACCCAAGAAAATAATTGTCAAGTGACTTTAGAGCTCCCTATAAATTTCCTCTTCATGACTTCGGCAGTAGTGTTCAACAACAGAGTTAAATATTTGTATTAGGTGCTCCTGCCTTTAACAGACTAATTAAAAAGATGGAATTCTTTGATTCTATCTCAAATCGTTTTAGCTCTAATCTCTCTCAGGCAAAGTCAGCTCTATAAATTGAGCTAAATGTATTTTTTCTGAATAGAGGCTTTACAGTGTAGCAATAAATTCAAGCACTGGGAAAGTAAATGCAACTGAAGTACCCTTAATGATGCTATTG
Organism: Fulmarus glacialis; assembly: GCF_000690835.1. Taxonomy (NCBI): domain Eukaryota; kingdom Metazoa; phylum Chordata; class Aves; order Procellariiformes; family Procellariidae; genus Fulmarus; species Fulmarus glacialis. The sequence goes on along the minus strand of NW_009218407.1, from coordinate 2,560 downwards.
TGTAGTTGTTATGGTTATAATCCCATTACACAGACCTTTACCTTGAAGGCTATAAATTCTTTGAGAAATTATTCTAATGGGAAGGGGCATTACTTAAAGCATTGTGTTTAAATATGACGAAAAAGGGGATGATTTAAGTTCGAAAAACCAAGTCACACAAACTGAAGTAGTAATAATGGAGGGAGATTAAATTTTTGCCTATCATGCAGACCTTCTAAATTTGTATTTCCTGAGAAACCATGCAATGGAACAGTCCCCGGGAGTATTTCTTGTTATTTGCTTCACAGGCATGCCTGGAACTTGCCATTAAGGATCAGGACCCCATTCTGCTCTACACCTGCAAACTCAAAAAGCAGTACCTGAACCAAGAATTGTCAGTCTAAAAACCTGACCCAGAGCCCAATGAAGTCAATGGGAGACTTTCCATTGATTTTAATGATTTGGTTCAGGAGCTAAGTAAGTATTTCTACAACAAAAATCAATATTGTCCCACAGTGGTAATGTTTTCATGTGCTCCTATTGATCCTTTTGTCATAGATTACAGGATACCTTGGCACTGTCAACACACGAGGTTTTAACAAACTGATTTGATTTATTAACACCATTTGATTAACATCTGCAGTAGCAAGTATTTATCAAATGTCAGCAAACAAAAGTTCAGCAGAAGGATCACCACAAGAAATGACTTGTTGCACAATGTGAGCTGAAGTTCAATAGCAACAGGCTTTCCTTAAAACCAGTTTATGGCCAACTGCTCCAAAAACACACAAATCAGAAACTTTTTTTTTTTTTTTTAACCAACTATATCATCAGGTCTAAGAAAAGCTCTTACCTCTCCTGAGTACCTTAACTTACCTCCTTACATGATCATGGTGAAAAGAACATTGCCGTGACGGTATGGTTATAAAAATTACGCCAAAATTCTCAGATCAAATTGAACTTGCTTAGTCTGTCGGTTATGCTGTATGATTTAATAATCAATCTTCTTCTAAATAATTACAGTGAAATGCATTATTCTATTTCAGAAATACACTGTAATGCATTGCTGTGTTCATAGCATCTGACCTAGAAATGCAAGTCCTGGGGCATTGTCAACAGGACTGCTTATGTCAGTAATATTTACAGTGTGATCGTTCAGTTGACATCCCTGTCATTTAGCTTTGCCACTTTATAAACCAACTAAAACCCTTCAGCCATTTCTTGAGAATGAATCTTTGAAGTCTGGTCCTCTAATTCAACTTGACTTTTATATGGTTATTTGAAAAATAAATAGTTCATACAATTTAACAATTATATAGTAGTAGTTTAGTGGTGTACAGCTTTCCTACTACATGACCATAATCTACTATTTTATTACGTCAAACTCCTCCACATGATATTGTTTCTCAGTTTACTAATAGTCACTAGAAAAAAACCCAAGTTTAAAATATAATTTCCTCCCTTTGAAAGGATCTTTTTTCCTGGAAGAATATTTGAAACCTTTCAGAATTTTCCCAATCCAAACCCAAAACTACAAGTTATATCTGACATAGACTAGGATGGGTTACATTCATTTATGTTTTCCAAACCAATGTAAAGCTTAATTTGCTAATAGAATTTGTAATCATTTATCACATAACCCGTTACAGTATGAATATCTCTAACAGTTCAGTCAATCATAACAAAAATGTGGGTACCATGTAAATCTTATCAGGATCACTAAAATAATGGGACTTTTGTTTACAAGGTGTCGATTGGTTTTAGAAGCTTTGATAATGACTCCAGACAGTCAATAAATACAGAGACTTTTACATTGCCAGTAGGAGCCGAACTAAACTATCTAATCTTTTTAAAATGACAGACAACACAATGAACTCTGAACTTAATCCCCTCCAAACATTAAGGAGACAGTTTAGTGCTTAAAGTACTATTCAAACTCAAACCCTACTTTAAAAAAAAAAAAAAAAAAATCATTAAGCGTCTGATTTAAACACACAGGAAAATTCAGAGTTAAGGCTGGTTTTCCTTCCCATTGTGCCTGGACAGTGGTCTGTGGTAGGCTCCAAGTCTGTCGGTAGCTTGTCTTGGGCAAGGAAAACACCTGTGTGCCTTTTGAAAGCAAGTTTGTAGTCAAAGCATTGCGGGGGGGAGAGCAAAAAAAAAAAAGCCGAAGCCTTAATTACTTTGTTTCTCTATTGAGCAAACTTTCCCCTAAGGTTTTGGAGAAGACATGGGGGACAATGTTATAAGCTATCTTTCAGGTGACAGAATTTACACTGCTGGGCTCATAACCTCTGAAAATGACACGTGGCCTTTAAGAGGAAAAGGGAAGCGTAAATGTAAAGCTTACGTTAGACTGAGAGATGGGGAAGAAGGGTGGCAGGCAGTGGCTAACATACAAGTTTCTTGTGGGACAGCATCTCCAGGCATAGTTAGTCACTAAGAAGATTAATCATGGAAGGCACATTTCTCCTTTACTTGAAATCTATGAAGCAAGTCAAGACTTGTTTTATAAAGTGACACAGTTAAATATTTCTCTAATGCCTGTTAATAAAGAGAAAAGATATATATATATATATTT
>NW_009218406.1:2235-9784 GCF_000690835.1 Fulmarus glacialis | reverse complement strand
TGCCTGCCAGGTTAAACCACGACAAGTCTAAAAGCCGAACATTTCTGGGAAGAAAAGGCATGTAATAAAATAAAAGCAAATTTGGAAAAGATTTTTAGAAATTGACAGTAGGCAAGGGTATCACCTGTGGTCTATCTTGGTAACAATATGTCTGTTGAGAATGAGGTACTCAGCTGCTGATCTTTCCTGCTGGTGAGATCTCTTTCTCTGTTGAGTTTCCAGGTCATGAGGACATTGTTCAACTATTGGGTGGGTTCATATATTCTCTCTCTGAGAGCACCTTCCAGAAGTTTGGCTCCCTCTCCTAGGAAAGGAAATGTCTATGGATATATGAAGAGAGCTGATGTTCTATATGGGTGCTGTTGATGTAGGGCCTGGTCTAGGCTCCTGGGTTTTGTTGCTTTCTCTCAAGTTTTCATTGTCATAACTGCCTCCATGCTGCATTCAATCTTGCTCAGATAACCAACCTATACTTTTCAACACTAGTTCTTGTAACTGCTGCCATGTAAGATACAGTGCTTTCATTCCTGTATTTATCTGAAAGAAGTTTCTGAAGTGCATCTGGGAAAGGAATCATGATATATGGGACCAGAGCAGAGTCCTTATCACTAAGGTCTTACCACTCCATTCCTGAATGGAGACATTTGTTCTTTTCTTTGCCTTTTCTCATCTCAATACCATGGATTGCTGTAGTGACAGAGGTCACCACATTCTGGGAAGGAACACCACTCCAACATTTCATGATGTTTTGGCCAAAATGTTCCAAACTACAAAATGTCATACAACACTTATGTAAATATGACCTACCACAACTTAACTTCCCTTACTTGACAAAAGATGCTGACAGACTGTCCCCTTCCCTAGGAATACCTCTGTCTGCCTAAAGTTCTCAGAGAGCTCTGAGCTGCTCTCATTCCTGTAGATAATTCTCCCACAACTTGTTAAATGACAGCTTTTGAAAACGCTCCCATCAGAATAAACCCCAAAGATGAGATCTCCAACTCTTTTTAGTCATAGGTCAAAAAATATTCCTTTATGTAAAAGACAGAGTAGCAAATGTAATTTATTGATATCTGTACAAGAATAAGTATATTAAATTCTGTGTGTTGCATAAGGATGAGAGGTTAATTGTTTTTCTGGACAAAATTCTCCAAATTTATGAAAAAAATCTACGAATCATACTTGCCACTCTTTCTCTTCTCTTTCTATAGGAAATTTTAAAAGTTTCTGGTATTACACAAAATATTTTTTAGGAAACCATGGATACGGTGGTTTCTGTCTTGCACACCTGTACATCAAGAGGTGTACATATAATGGGTTTTAAATATGTAAGCCTTTCTAGATACTACAGCACATACTTGATGGACAAGTCTGTGGATTCACACCTCGGTTGGACACAACAGCAATGCATGTAGTAGTTTTCATAGCTGTCTCATAGATGTATATTTGTCTAATGTCACACAAAATATCTGTCCTCTAGCCATATCCTTGTCCTTACTCACTGACTTTGCTATGGGTATAGATGTCTGCAAAGCAAATCAACCAGACCTCAAGGCAAGACAGCAAGAAGAAAAGTAGGAAAATTTTGTGACTAGCATCCACAGAACTACCCAAAGGAAAAAAGAAAGGAAAGAATCTCTCAGAAAACTGTTTACAGTAGAAGTCAAGTTAAATATAATGCTCTAGATTTTCTTAATAACTACATTGGCCACAATGATAAATACACTAAATTAGATTCTTCTCTTATTTACTCAGGTGAAGATTCTTTGACTGAAGTGGCATAGATGTAACTGAGGACAAATTTTTGTCCAATAACTCCTGTCGAATATGTACTGCCATAAAATATAGTCATGCATAAATAACTCCCAGAACTTGGTAACATACTATGTTGCAAATGAGTGGGAATGGTTACAAATGACCTGGTATACAGTGGTTATGGAAAAGCACTTGTCTTTGAATGGAAGTGGTCAACAATTCATTGTTCCCTGGCTACTCACATACAATTAAATTAGGCAGAAAAGAGGAGCATTTTAAATTGAAGTACAGTATTTGAATAGAATTTTGTTTTTATGAACACATCTATAGTCATAAATGCAGGCTTTCCAACTGTTCAATACAAGGATTCTGCAAATATTGATCTATATATAATAGCTGCTGTAATATATTTTTAGTTTGTTTCTTTAATTGTCCATAAGATATATTTGATACTTTCTTTACTATTTTTTTAATCTTTGTGTTCACAGGAGGTGTGTTTCTTAAGGCTTGAACTCACAGGGACGGACTCTGAGGCTAGAGTTTGCATAGACAGCATGAAGAAGGTGCATCAGGCCTACTCTACATGCACCACACAGCTGGGCTGAGCATGCATCAAGAAATTCTTCATCATTCTCGCTGCAGTTGTTTCAGTGCTCTGTCTGTTGCTTAGTAATCCCCTGCAATGGGCTTGCATGACATCTTTTCTGCTTAGTTTAAATTTCTTTTACCATGATCAACCTCTGACAAGTCCACAGCAAAATCACTGGGGAGTTTTCCTGAACCACAGTTCTGTACTGCTTTATGAAATCCTTTATGGTCACCTTATTTTAATAGTCTGTAAGTTTAAATGATAACCCCTTCCTTAGGATGGAAGGACATGTCATGTGTCCCTCTGCTTTCATACTTCTGCTTTCATACGGTGCACAACCTATAGCTCCAGGGCTCGATCCCATGAGCTCATTCATGCTTGGGCAGAACCAGTTTCATGAACCTACTGCCTAGCTTAGAGAGCTAATCTGACAACGTTTCCTACAGTACGAGTGAAAAGAGATTAGTTCCTCCAGAGCAACTGAGCTAGACTACTGCTCTGATTTTTCCTCAGGAGAAGCTCATTTTCAACTGCAAGAGAATCATTACTGTATTTACCTTGAGTTACTTAGTTATATACTTAAAGTTACCATAGTACTTACCTATAGTCTGAACATACTGAATCCCTGAAGATGTAAAATCACTAAGAGAGAGTAATGAAAATGCAGGTTTGATGGCTTCGTTTCCCTAATGACATGCTAAAATATCTTTAAATAAACACTCAGAGAAAATGTGCTCTAAAGCATATTTATCCAGAGAGCTGCATGGTCAGAAGGTCTCCTTTAAACCTTTTTTTTTAACATGTATTCAGGTAGTTTATTTCTTAGAAGCGCTGGGATAACACAGAGGAATTAATAAGAGGAAAAGAATATGGCATTTTTATTCCACTGCTGCAACCAAAGAGAAAAAAACAAAAGATGTTCAGAAAGTGACAGAGGAAATGGAGATTAGATGGTGAAGATTCAGGATATGGGGAGCAAGGAAAGAGAAGGAAATAGAGCAGATGGGAGTGGGAGATTAAACAACAAAGAGAACAAGACAGTATGACTAACTTGTTCTGTAAGGACAAAACACCTATTATAGTTCAATTGCATATTAGCTTGGTCAACAACTTTTATCCCTGTAAGCAATTTCTACAATTGTTCTAGGGTTGTTATTGATCACAGCTAAGGAAAGTACCCGTTAGACAATCACCTTCTGAAAATATGGTCCACACATTGGGAAAATTTAAACGAAAATTTAAAATCTAAGACCCTTGCCATTGATAAAATAATGGGCTTAGAAACTACACTACAGTGATTGAAACAGAAGTAGCTGTAAATAAAAAGACGCACAGATGGCTGTGCTGGAGATGTGGATCTCTGCAAGATTCCCCTCACAGGGTTTTCTCTGAATCAGTCTATCATGAGGATGGGCAAGTTGCATTTTTTCTCTATCACACTTTTCTCAACATCTCCATCCTTTCCCAGAAATAAATGACCAAGCTTTTGATAATAGATTTACAGGTTTAGCATGTCTGTCAGCGGTCATACACTTTTTGTACTCAGCTGGTTCATTGGGAATGCCCTTATCTCAATGGTAAAGAATTTGTTGGAATTAGACAGTTAGGATGTGCTTTTGCTAGAGTCTTTTCTTGGAGTGGTGAACAGGAACATTATCAGGAAGAGCACATATATGCAAAACTTCTGCAAGTTTAGGTTTAAGCCCAAATACATTGGCTGAAACATAAGAATTTCCAAACTGTTTAAAAAGAAAATAAAGATTAAAGAAAATAGCAGTTTTTACAATGCTTGAATTCTTATTAGAAATACAGATTCTCTATGTCCCTATGGCTCTTGTTACATGAAGGAAAAAGAAACTGTCAGAATCAGTTGGGGGATAACTGCGGAGTCTCCTTTTGAGTGTGGGGGTCCCTTTGACATCACAAGTCAGCTCCTGTATCTCTTTCTGCCCCACAGCATTGAGAAAAAGTTCATATGAGGGCCATGGATTGCCAGGCAATAGATAGGGCCAGAGAAAGGCAGTCCTTTGGGACACTTACACATGGTTTGCTCAAAAGTCTGCCATCAAAAACAACGGTAAAACTAATCAACCGTATTTGACTCTGGAATGGTCTAGGAGGACAAAGACAACCTGATTCCACATGTTGATTTTTTGTTGGTTTTTTTTTTATATCCGTGAAGACCTATTACTTTTCTCTTTGTCACAATTATTTATTCTTTGCTTTTCTATTGTTTACTGGTGTGACTAGATCAATGGATTTTCTTTTACTGCAAGTCAGATTACTAGTATATTTAAATCTTCAATATCAAAGTAGTGCTGATGGGATAAAATCTCTTCCCAGGAATTTTTTAACTGTAGAATACAAATAAAACTCTAGGCAAAAGAGGCTTTAAATGAGCAGTGAGATTTTTTTTATCTTCAAGAAAAGCATCTTCAGTTCTATATTTTGCTTTATAGCTTTTTGGGAAGCTCTCCTGACAATTTGCCTATTTAAGGTAAGTATATACAGAGAAATTTGCTACAGTTTCTGTACTGTCATATAGTGAAACCCCATTTCTAAAATAAGTATTTGCAAGTTCTAGCAGTGATCTTCTACCTAAGTCACTGTGACTCTGAATGCAGCATTGACTCTTCTAGACTGTGTTTCTCAACCTATAAAAAGCTAAGATACTGAGAAATGTTTCACAGACGTTAGCTGCGAGTCTGACAAACTGTAAAGATAAGCATACACCTAAATGCACAAAACTGATTTCTGCTTGTCTAAGAGTTTGTAACCAGGTGAGAGAAAACCCAGTTAATAAACATGAAGGGTCACAGTCAAAGTTTCTGCGGAAACTTCTGTTCTCAGTTTCCTTTAGGTTTAAGTTTTCCTCATCTGGTTGCAGTGCGGTTAGAAAGAATATAGACAAAAAACAAACAAACAAAAAAAAAAAGTAGGAAATAAGGCTATTTTTGTCCCTGTGAATGTGCAGGGCAACGATGCGCATATATGGAAGAGAGAAGATTTGGGGTAATTTGAGGGGCAGAATTGAGAATAATAGCTTCAGACATTTCTAAAATCTAGAATCATTTATTGTTTTGTAAATGCTTGAACATTTGACTCAAAAAATTTTTCAAGCCTCTCTGCACACATAAAAGAATTGTCTCCTGCTCTGGTACATTTGACTCAACGTGCATTCTCAATTTTGCTGCAGTTGTTATATAAACAACTTCCATTTTGTTTTGATCTCTCTATGACTTTGTGTAACACACTTATTTTAGCTTATATTTTTGTGATGAACTATTAAAAAAACAAACTAACAAAAAAGCATTACACTAAAATCTAAAGAAAAAAAGAAAAAACATTGTTTCTGTGAGGGTGTGGTGTTCACCTTTCTGACCAGCTATTGCCAGTTGAAATCCAGGTGTCTCAAGCCATCATTCACTCCAAATTTTATTGCATCTTCAGTTTTGCCTTTCACTATCGTAGCTTTATACCATAGTGGTCATGGGAATGTAATGGTGCAGTAGAACCAAGCCAAAATGGAAAAACGCAGCTTTGTGATATCTGAATTATTTTGGTGGCTCAAGACTGGTTCAGTGTTAAAACACCTTTGAATGAAGTACTTCAATCTGCCAAGCATTTTCATTTTTCAGATAAAATATTTGTATTTTTTAATGGAAAAAAAATTAACGTTTTCAGCTCCAGATTTAATCTAGCACATTTCTGGAGTTCTATATGACCTATAAGAGGCCAGGCTAGTTACTGCAGGTGCAGCACTATCCTGCTTTGGGGACCCAATTTGGCATTGCTATCTGCTTCAGCTCTGCACTATGTGGACTTTTGGACACTCTGGAAGCTGGTTTGGAGTTATCTGCATCGCACTTAGTTGCATGCTTTAGCTAAGCTGTGTTGTCTTATGCCAGATTTTGATACAAAACTATTACAAAGCTTTACTTCTAATGCAGATGTGTGAATCTTAGACAGAAATACACTATCCTCCCTATTGCATTATGCTGTCAACAGTTGGACATCATTGTCTGGTAAGCATCAAGTTAAAATCTCTTTGAATTTTTAGTCTTTCCAATGCCTTTAAGAGGGCTCTTTATGTGCAGCATGTGTATTTTTTGGGGTTTTGGTGTTTTTTTTTTTTTTCTTTTGTGTTCTTTGAGGTTGTCTGTGTCCAACCAGTAAAAACCTATCACTTCCTTTCATCCCTCTCAGTGCTTAGAAAAGGGCACAGCTCTCTGTAGAGCTCTGATATAAAGGTGTCTAAAATAGAGTTGATAAAAAGAACAGGAGGCAGAATCCCTGCTATCAACCATAACTTTTTTTTTTAAGATGATAGTAGCAATGGTCAGTTCAATCAGGAAGTTTTACCTTGTTCTTTCTGTTCAGTTTCCATTTTTTAGGTTTTCTTTTTAAATATAATTTATACATGTCCACATTAGAAAATCTATAGCAGTCGACAATTGATTTCTAATACAGCCGTCATCACAAAATCAGATGTATTGTATAGAAGAATTGATAACAATATTATCATGGTCGAGTTTCAACTATAGCCTGTATTTCTTCCTATGACACAATGACTTCTTTGTAGGTTCATTTCTTCATGTGTATTATGGAAGAAATGCACTTAGACTTCTGTATTATATTCAGAAATAGAAAGAAAAAAAAAGAAGCTTTATTACAAAGACATATAAGTGCAAAAAATAGCTATACCAGATATTAATCTCATTTCCAGTAACTAATTCTAAAAACCACTATGACTGATCTTTTACTTTTTTAATACAAAAGCAATTTTAATGCAAAAAAAAAAAAAAAAAATCTATTTGTGAACAACAGTATAAGAATGGAAAAAACTAACTTCTGCTTCTGAATCCTGGTTTACTTTTTACACCAGTGCAAATTCCTTAATCAATAACAATTATTCCTACCTATTAAGCAGAAATTCAGAACTTTTCTTTCACAACTGTTTAAATAAATACACAGATGTACAACTTCTTCTAGTTAGGAGTCCGAGCTCATTTTATATGCTCACAGCTAATTTGAACTATGAAACGCTTAGATATTTAGTCATCTGGCCTCACCACAGCCCATGAAGAGAGACAGGTGTCTTTCTAATCCCTTAGACACCTCTTATATTGGGAATTGTTCTCTGCAGAAGCTGTGAGAAATCTGATTATGCATGCACAGATATGTACATGTATGTATTTAGACAGA
>NW_009218406.1:0-2204 GCF_000690835.1 Fulmarus glacialis | reverse complement strand
AAAGAGGGAGACACTTTTGCACATACACACATTCACATGCACTCAGAGAGTAGACTATAAATTGACATATACATCCTAACATTCTTTCCAACCTGACAGTGCCACCTTAAAAGCCAGGAATATTGGGAGACTTGCAGCAGTAGTGTATAAAGGGAAGTCTACTTTGATATTTCACATTGGTGTGATGCCTAGAATTGTGTGGACCAGACTCTCCCTCTGGGTGTCCTTGTTCTACTGTTTCTTTCCCCTCAGCTGTCTTTCTTCCTCTTGTACATCTACCTGTCCCCTTCCTCCAGGTGCCTTTTTCTTTTATCTTGAACTTTCTAAAGCACAACAAGACAAACTGTGTTGTTACTCAGTTTGATATTGCTTACTATATCATGCACTCCCCTTCCACTGTTGAATCAACGATACAATATAAAACTTTTTGGGGGATAGAACAACAACACTGAAGTTATTAGAAGCTGACAATGTATTACCCATTTGCAGGGCTAATGAACATATCTGAAGGGGTTTCCTCCCCCATGAAAATGCATCTTTCACCCAACTCAACCTGGGCAGGACAGCGCTTATTCCCAGGATGCATAACTTAGTGAGGGCTGAACAGCTCTACTGATGTAGACTGGAACTGTATCAGCCTGGTGTTAACAGCTCCCACGGTTCAGGAATCAGCCTCATCATACCATGAAATCTTCCAGAAGCAAAAACACTGAAGTATGTAAAAAAAAATTTCAAGGCAATGCTGCAGAAAACAGGGTAATGAGTATGTATGAGTGCTTGCACATGTGTTGCACCAACACAAGTGAAAATGTTTTTTGTTAGCCTGAGACAGCCTGTAACAGCCTGAGAATGTCCTTGTGGTTAATACTGTAGTCTGTGGTAAGTAGATATACACATATGCTAAAAGAGTTATTCATATGTCAAATTCAATTTTAGAAGTTTCGCTAAAATAGTATATGCTGTTGAAATCATTGTTAAACAGAGGTTTCTCGGTTGAGAATGGGTAGTATTTTGCATTGTCCTACTGAAAACATTATACTGAACGTACTTTTCCTTCCATGCAAGTATAATATGAGGGTCAGAATTTTCTTTTCTCCTGGAAATCATATTCATAAGCTTTCATGTTGAGATTACAGTCAATTTGCTAGTATAATGATATGATCTTAGTTCCACATTGCCCTCTGCAACCTCTCTGCTCAAATTCCTATTTCTTCCATCTTGTGGTGCTTCTGAGATATCTATAAACTGTTGCATTTTTATCACATTGAGTGTTTATGTCCTTGAACACTTACCTTACCTTCTCATGAAGCTTTATGAACAGACAAAGATTCCCACCACTTTATGTGAAACTAGAATGTTTGATGTCTAAGAAAGGTAATACTTTACTAGCTGACAAAACACTATTCTTAGAACAGTTTTCCATGTATGGCTGCAAATATTTGTGCCTCCAACAATAGCACTTGCTAGTATCCAAATAAAATTAGCCCAATGATTTAGCAAAAAGAGGTTTCCCAAATTTATATAATTTCAGTAAAAACACAATCCTTTTGTCTTGTGGGGGAAAAAAAAAAAAAAAGCTCATATAATACTCAAAGCAAGAAGAAAATGCCCTTTGAATTCAGACTATGAATGCTATCATTTAAAACACACTGAATCTAAAATTGTTAACCCCTGGGGGATGTGGTTGAATGGACAAAGACTACTTGGCATAGCAGTTAGATACATGAAGCATGAAAACATGACATGGTATTAATTAGAGAGACGACACCAACTACTCAGAAGCACAACAATGGTTTGAATTGCTGATTTGTTATCTTGTGTCTATTACTTTTAATTAGCATTACAGAATGTTCAGGATTTCTTGTTGCTTTGTTTCTCTTGATTATGTAAAAAAGAATGCAAGATATGTTTAAAAGCATTTGCTTTGCAGAATAGAAGACTGCCTGTGTTCTAGCTCTGACACTCATGCCCCTAGGAATACATTAGTGCTGGATTTAGGCACTATTTGTTGATATGGGTTGTAAACCACTATATTATTGTTGAAGACTATTTGATGTGTAACATATTTTTCTTGGAGGTGGTGAGCAAGATATCATGCAATATTAATATTTTCACATACAGGAAAACCATGTAAACTTGTTGAGAAATACTAAACACAGAAACACATAAGCCAGAACTTTTTTTTAACATATTTATATATATAT
>NW_009218405.1:10387-20599 GCF_000690835.1 Fulmarus glacialis | reverse complement strand
ATCCACCTGATCACAGTGCACGCAGGCGTGCGTATGAGTGTCCTTGCAGCAACCTACAAAAACTGAGCACGTTTCCTCATCTTAATGTATTAAGATTCCTGATTAAGAAAATGAATTTAGAAGATGCAACATTTGCAACTAAGTTTCATTATAAACTCAATTTTTACTCTCTTTGTACAACTCACAAAGATGTTTTGGTCACAACAGTGGTAAACTGACTTTTTCTGAAATTGAGGAACTCTACCAGTTCCCTAATAAAACATCTCTCTCTTTCAGTGCATTTCTCAGCCTAAGTGACTTACGTGCTTGTAGGTGATGTGGAAAGAAGTGAGACTAAGTCTTGCTTTGACAAATGACCCTGGGTTTTGCCCTGGTAGCCCTCAGTGGGATAAATCCAGAAAATCATAATTCTTAAGATTGTCTCAAATTCTTAGCAGTTTGAATGGTGAAGTGCCCTAACAAGCTTCAAGGAGAATGCCAGTTTATTGCTGAGAACTTGTCTTCCATTTAAAACTGAATAAAAGTTGATCTCTATGCAGATTTATTACACACGTAAAACACAAACTCTACAACACTCACTAGGAAAAATATTTGTCCAATAAAATTGAAACAAATCAGGGAAATCTGTTTTGAATTCAACCATGTTTACTCTTCAAATGTTCATGTTAGAAATTTCATCTACAAGTTACTTTTATGATAATTTAGAGACTTCACAGATTCATTTCAACCTGAAAATGTGTGTTTATTTTGTTAAGGTGGATATTTTATAGTTGTATTGTTCCTCACTTTTAAAAGTGGGGCTAAGGGAAAAAGAATATCTAGACATGAAATAATGGGCAGATGTATGTACACATACAAATATATCCATATATTTTCCATTTCTGTTGAGTAGTTCAGGTCTTGGGGCAGGTCAGCAACCTGTGGTGAAATTAAAGCATTGTCTCATTCACGTTCCTGACAGAAATTCATCAGCACACACAGTGGCTCTGGGATTACCAAGTGCCTGGGCAGATAAACTTGGGACTGCAATTGAACTTCTGTTTGATCCCTCGTGGGGCTCCCTCTGGTCAGAAAAGTCATACATTAGAGAGACAACATCTGGCATCTCACACTGTCACATTTGTTCAGAAGATCAATAGAAGACCTCTGTTCACAGGGCAGTCAATCTGTTACCTTTTATAAGCAGTACATTCACTTAGCGAAGCATGAAGAACAGGAATACAATAGAAATTCATTTACTTTGATCACAGCCAGATCTTGACATTTAGTTTCTACTGTAAGGGCAATAATTCTGAATGGTTTGATGTTTTTCTCCTCCTGAGCTATAATACTAAAAAGTCAGTGTTAGTAAGTATATGAATAAAAATCATTCTAACTTGAAAAATATAAAAATCTAGCCATGTTTCCAGACTTCTTAAGCCATGTTTAATGCAGCTTTGGTCTTGTTCACTGTTTGGTTGGATGATCTCTTTAAAATGCTATTTTCTACCAACAATCTAGTTAATAAATTACGTACATTTATAAACATTACCATAACCTATAACTTATCAGTAAAACTTCTTGAAGTTCTCATGTTGTTGTTTAAATTCAGTCAGCAAAAATAAATAGTTTGCAAACCAAAACTGTTGCAGTTATGAACAGTGGGACCTATTTCATTGTGGTAAAACAGTAAGAAACGCAAAGTGACATGAGAAGAGAGAGTACATGCCAAACCCCCCCCCACCACAATTCTATGCTTGTCTTTACCTCCTCCTCTTGAAAGACCACCTCATAATTTAAAGACCCTTCCACTAATTCCTGGGGTGGCATTGCCATTTAACTTTGACACAGCTGAAACACACCAGCTATATCTACCTATCTTGTTTCACAAATGTCTGCCCTCTTACTAAGCAGATGATCCTAGCTTAGTATCAGCACACAGTTCTGATACAATAAGTAAGAGAGATTGATTATTTTCCTTTATTATCTTGAGTATAATTCTGGTGCCTTAAATACAAAACATCCAGAATAAGAATATTCTTTCCAGGAACCTTATTTTATAATAAGGAATACTCCTTCAGAACATAATGTTACAGTTTCCTCACGCTCTGTGGAATGTTTTTTTATGGTTTGCCTCTTTCCTGTAAGAAGGACCTCATGAACAACAAATAATGTTAACGTAATTTTAAAGCCTTTCATTTGTCTTGGGCTTTTGTTTTACTAGGATTTGCCATTTTGCAACTTCATGTGTTTCAGCTGTTAGTTGGAATATACCAATAGGAACCTAATAAGCAAGCATCACTCAGGGATCTTTTGCATTCACCATTTGAGATCGCTCGCAATTCTCAATGAACATGCTCTCAACAGGAAAATGCCTCTCCCAGAATTATACCCCAGAATTTTAAAGAGTATTAGCAGTGTGAAGTATCTCAGACTTCCCCAAAGATGATTTCATTTACCTTTCCAGATTTAAGCGCAGCCTTGATAGTCTAGCCAGTTTCCCATTTATAGTTGCTTACTCCCAGAGATACTCCGTACTTCCCCACAGTTCCAGTTTAGTTAGGCCATGGCATTTCTTCTGGTCTAATTTACTGCACAGCCAGACTCTTGCTGTCCCTTCATGTCGCTCTCCCTCCCTTTGCAGACTGCCCTCTCAGCCTTCCCATGGTGAAGCTCCCTCTCACTTTTCCTGTTTTTTATTCCCAAAATCTCACATGGCAGAGACCATAGATGATTCCTTTTCTTCCTCCTCAGCTTTCTACGTACTGTTCACTATACTACTCTTGTATTTCCTTTCTCACTGGAGAGAGGTGCCTGGGCTCACTTCTTTCCCCCACTGTTCAGTCTGTCCACTATGTACAGGCTACACACCTTTTATTTTTTCTCTCCAGGATTTTCAGCCCTGGACCTAAAGTAGCTTCTTAACAGGCTGCTCGCTGGGAACTTTTAAAGCAAGGAAATTTCACATTGTCAATTGACACTATTTATACTGAAGTCTTTAGCTCAGCTGTAGCTGTTTAATTAAGTCTCTTGCAGCTGAGAAACTCAGTATTTGTATATTAACCCCTTTGTGGCTGGCAAATACTAATGAACACCACTGATCTGAATAGTAATGAATATAACTGGCTCATAGATGACCCTGCATCTGCAGTTTAATTGTCTCTCTACAGTTTAAATGCTTGTATGTTTTCTATTTCTTCATACTGAGAACAGGCTGAGAGAGTTGGGGTTGTTTACCCTAGAGAAGAGAAGGCTCTGGGGAGACCTTATAGGGGCCCTCCAGTACTTAAAGGGGGCCTATAGGAAAGATAGGGAGGGACTCTTTATCAGGGAGTGTAGTGATAGGACAAGGGCTAATGGTTTTAAACTGAAAAAGAGTAGATTTAGATTAGATATTAGGAAGAAATTATTTTCGGTGAGGGTGGTGAGGCACTGGAACAGGTTGCCCAGAGAAGTTGTGGATACCCCCTCCCTGGAAGTGTTCAAGGCCGGGTTGGATGGGGCTTTGAGCAACCTGATCTAGTGGAAGGTGTCCCTGCCCATGGCAGGAGGGTTGGAACTAGATGATCTTTAAAGGTCCTTTCCAACCCAAACCATTCTATGATTGTATGATTCTATGGTTGTTTCTTTCTGATTTCTCTCCCCAGATCAATAGCTTATGGCTCATTAGCACTCTAAAATCGCCTGAGATTTAGAAATGGATAACTGGTATAGAATGTAAAAGTTGCCACGTCCAGACCATCCAGTGGTCTGATAAAGTAGCAAATGCTTATGAATTGTGACTATGGTTTCACTTTGCTCAGTAACAGGAATCTGGCCTTGGAAGCTTAGTAGCACAGACAGTGGGAATCTCATATAGCATAAGCAGGAACAGTAAAGCTCACAAAACCTTACAGCAGCTTGATTCAAGGCATGTATTGGTGATGAGTTTCAAAATCATGGAGTAAATAGTTTGTCTTTCATGCACTGTATGGTTGATTAGCCCATTGTTTTCCACCACGTGGTGTCAGACTATGATTTTGAACATATATATTCACATGTATATAAAAAAATATGTAAAAATATGTAAAATAAGAAATATACAATAAATCCCAGGTTGTGTTTGTCCCAACTCTCTGCTGCAGTTGCAGCTCGTGTTTCTGCTTTGCTTCCAAGAACAGCTGGCAGAAACTGACTGTCAGCACCTTGTGAATTAGGCAACACTGAAAAACAGATCAGCCAAAAATTTGAGCAAAGTTCACCTAATAGCAGAAGTAACTGTAAGGCTGCAGTTACCAGAAAGTTACCAGTGTTACCGGAGAGGCCTTTGATGGAATCTCCCTTTCTAAGGGATATGTTGCTGAAAAAACTGCGTTAAGTTTTGGTCAAGAACAGGAACCAAGTTATACTGTGCTCAGGATTTTTCTGCATCAAAGCATTTAATCTTGAATAAGAGATAATGAAAGTATTGATGACTAGGAGTCATTTGTTTCAAAACTGATTTCATGAAATTGACTTACCAAGATTTGGAGATTTTCCCTCTAAAGTTTCTATAGAGCTGTGTTACGCATTTAACTGTCTCAGAATTAAAACCATCATGTTAAATGAATCATGTCTCTCAAACATAATTTTTCTAAGCTACTCCCCATGCAGTAAATGGAGATGCTTATTAAACTTGTAAGTCTCTCTATGTAATTGCTATGAGTCTATAACTTCTGGCTACGTCTATACTAATAGCTTACTTGTAAGTCTAAGCTTTCATTCAAGCTAAAAATCTTGTTTTGGCCATGATACGTGTCGGCTCGGATTTGGCTTTAGTCCAGAGCAAGCCAAAGGGCTGCCCTAGCAGGAACATTTATGCTCATGGAGAGGCTGGCTTATGCACAAATCTTGCCTTCTACAAGCTGTATTGAAGAGGTGTCACGAACAGCTTGGTGTTGTCAGCCAGAGCCCACGTTTGAGCACAGATGCCAAAGACACACAGAAGCTATGTATGTACAGGGTGTCGGACAAAAGGTTTTTTGAAGTGAGGGCACCTCAGAGTAGCAACAAGACAGACAGGCATTTCTGACAGAACATAGTGACTATCCTCTTAATTCCTAGAAGCCTAAAGGAATTATTTATTTCTGCTTAGTCCTGCTGAGCCAGCACACCCCCAGGGGAGTGAGCTGCACTCAACCAGGGCTCCAACATAAGCAGCAATATAAGCATTGAATCACAATCTTCTCTGCTGAGGGTGACCATGCCTGTCTTGGTAAGAACTCACATGCCTTTCCCATCCCAGATCACTTTTACAGGGCTGGCAGTTAGAAATTCTATTCGTTAAACAGAGGTTAACTTATCACAAGCTTTTTATGGAAATGTATGAAAAAATTAAGTGAAGAAGGTATATCTGCATAAAGTATCTACAAATAGAATCAACATATTCTTTTGGAGATGAATCCAGTACAGTTTTGATTACATGTTATTTGAGAATTGCAGGTAATTATTAAACTTGAAATAAGCCTAATATAATTCACAGATTGTCAGATTTGTTTAGCCTGGTGAGATACTCCTATCACCCTTTCTTCTCATGCATCTTTCGTCATATCTCCAGTTTACTGATTTAAATGTTAAGACAAACCTGCACCTGGAGATTCATAGGCTTGCATTGGAAATTGTCAGGAGAAAATATAGATGAAAAGGACTGATTGAATGACTACAGTAAAAATGGATGGGGAAAAGAGCTGTGAAGCCATTGAACTATAAAAAGGGAGAAAACAAATATCAGGTTTGCAGGTAGAATACAGTGTTCAAGTCTGAGATGAATAAGTGGTGCTAACAATTTCTTTTTCCATCTATGTGTACTATGCTGGTACACTAGAGACAGCAGATAATAAAACAACCTAGTTTCCAGATGTGTTGAGCTACCTTATTTCAAGATCAAGTCCTGAAGTCAGAACTGAATGAGACCAACTAAGAAAAACATCAGATATTGACAGAAAACATTTTGTCTTGTCCCCTGTAGTTCCAGTTAGAGTTATATGGAATTATAACCCCAAGACTACTTCACCTCTGTTTCCTAGTAAATCTTATTGCTCTATTTAACTGGAATAAAGGAATATTGAGTGAAATAGGTAGCAGAAAGAGATCAATGAGAAAAAGAAATTTTCCAGGCATAAGAAAATAAAAACCTGATAAGAGAGCAATAGAATAAATTAAAATAACATTTCATAAACATGGAAATAAACGGTTTTTATCTTGTGAAGGAGTATGCAATAATATGTGACATTGCACATAATGAATTCCAAGCAGAATGCAAAACACTTTAGAATGGGTGAGGACTAATTTTCTAAGTGACTTACTTGTCTCCAATGTTCTCTTCTATTCAGTTTATTGTTACAGCAGAGGTTCTGTTGCCGCATTGAAATATAGATCAGTTATACTCAAATGGCATTGTTTGTATGAGAAGGGATTAACTTCCTTTTATTTTTGCCTGCTTTTGTTCTTCTGTTATGAAAATGAGCTTTGCTACTTCATGTATTTTCCAATTTGGTTACTGCATTGCTAAAATATTGTTGCTAGCTTGTTTGGTTCTTTTTTCTTCCCAGTCTTCACCACCTTCATTATTTCATTATTTCATGTAAAAAAAAAAATGGCCAAATCCTATTCTTCCCATTATTCTGAACCTTCAATTTCCTGTTTGCAGTATTTCGATGATACAAATTCTTGGTATTGCTAAATGAAAAGAACAAGATATCTTTATCACACTGAAACATCTAATAGCAAGAACAGTATTTAGCAATCTTTTACTGCTTGCTCTCAAAGGTTTGAGGCTGCAATAATGCCATGGCCTCCTGTTCCACCAGGTACCTCCTCCTGGTGTTGCCCAGCCCCTGGCAATTCCCTTTCACTGTGGTCCTCCCTGCTGTGTTTGTCTAGATACTGGGGAGACAGCTCTTTCCTGAAACTGAATGGGGTGAAAAATAAGGAGAGTTTTTGCCCCAGTTAGTAGTCCTTGTCAGGTTTTAAGATGTGCGGAACAGGAGCCTAGTGGAGTTGGAAGAACTCTGCTTGTGAGAGGAAGAGTGGAGAAAAGGAGAAGACGGCAGGGCACACTCAATCCAGGGCATCCAGTAGTTGTCATGCTTCAGAAACTGCCTTTCTGTCTCTTCCTGCTATTGAAATGTATCAAGTCACTTGATTTTTTTATAGTCCCCACAAACACAAACCACCTAGTCCCTCTATGCAAAATAAATCCTATCAAAAAGAGCCAGCAGGGTTTAAGACATTGAGGAAAGTATCAGAAGGGGCTTAAGTTTGACTTGTTCTCTTAAAATAGAAAGGATGTCAAGGTATATAATCCTTTCCCTGACCCCTCTCAAAAAAAAATTGACTTACTGCCATAGGTAGTGGACATTGTGTGGTTTTTCCACAGAAAGAGCTTCCAACTATGGGGCTTGTTCAAATCACGTCACAGCACCCACCAGTAATGACTGCCATGTGTCAAGACATTATTTCACCGGACTGGTATACTTTCTTCAGATATACGTAGGCACTTTTACAGAAACCAGTTACACTTTGGAGACTGTTTTAAACCATTGGAATTGGATTTGTAATTCCTGTGCTGTACAGTTTTGACATGGAAACAAGATACTAATACAGATCTATCCCTTGATAGAGAAAAAGGGATTTTTCTGAAGTGAATACCGATCTAATTTTCAAGTGAGAACCAAACATGGGTTGTAAAATGGGGGAAAAAACCAACAATCTTAAAACCAAATTGAATATTACTAATTGAATGCAGAAAATTTAAATGAAGTTCTGATAACATTACCATGTGGTTTTACAGTCTAATAACAATAGCGATTTTTAAGCTCATCTTCATAGTCTATTGGTTCTCATATAAACACTGCAAGTACATTATTTTTTGTTGGAACTGAGCTGAAGTCTATGATGAGGGACTTGATAAATTCTTGAGCGATACAGATTTGATTGCAACATGTATGTAACATTAAAGCCTTAGTGAAATCGATAGATTTAAAGCTGTACACGCTACCTATGAACTAGGTGTTATTCATTTAGTTGATTTTCATGTAAATGAAAGGCTGATGGAGAAAAGTAGGCTGGGAGACACTCTCAAACAGTATTTCAAAAGTGCC
The DNA here is from genome assembly GCF_000690835.1 of Fulmarus glacialis. NCBI lineage: Eukaryota > Metazoa > Chordata > Aves > Procellariiformes > Procellariidae > Fulmarus > Fulmarus glacialis. Next base: position 12,500 of record NW_009218405.1, on the reverse strand, counting down.
TGCCTTCTCCTGGTTCACCTCTTGTCCTCCCATGGGGAGAGATTTTTTCTCCCATGCACACATTATCTTCCCATGCAGAGAGATATTTGTTTTTTGGCTTTCCAAGGAAAGTAGTGAAAGAATTAATAAGATAATGTCAGCAAAGCCTTTTTAAGTCTGAAAGCATTGTATTAAGTATTCTTTTGACTCTGAGGCCAAGGAGCTTCCATTTCAACCTCCAGCTCAAAAAAAAATCATATTAGAGCAATAGCACCCACAAAAATTATTTCATTCCCTAACTCTCTGCTGAGGACAACCTCATGATAAAATTACCTGGAAGAAGATTTTAACAAGATAAATTGGACTTCCACACTTGAAATGAGGTTTTACAGATTTATTCACAGGGGTTGATAATAGGTGTCTCTGTCCCTTTTTCAAAAGATCTCATAGCATGTCTGAGAGAACGACTAGACTAGTTCTCTTTTTTGACTACCAGAAACATGCATAGCAATTATTCCTGTATATTTGGAGAGACTAACTTTGTTAGTATAACTGCAATATAATATCTGCTGTCCTTCATAACACCCTCTGAAAACCTCTGTGTTACTGGGTCTTTCTCACTATGTAAATGCATTACAGTGTGTCAGTAATTTCAGTTGTAAAGATCTCAAGGTTGAAAAAAAAAAGTTAAACTACAGCTGGAATCCATTTTTTCCCCTTTCTGCTTTATCTTCTTGTTATCACTAAAAGGTTCCTGAAAAAAGAAAGGTCTTGATCTGAACTCTGAGTGTGGCCAGGGTTTTGATTCATTCTGACACCTCTGGCAAGGACAGTCCCACAGCCAGGGACCTTTAGACAATTTCAGAAGAAATAAAGTATTCCTTGCTGTTGTTGTAGTGTCTCAGGTAAAAAAAGGCCAGCAATTATTTTAATAATTGCTTTTGGTGACAAAAGTGAAGAACCATTGTTGGAGGATGAGATCAACGTGTGACATAGCTCAGTATCTCTGCTCAGCCTAGTGCAGGTTTAATTTCTTCTGGCTGCTTACTTGACATGGCTAGCAGAAAAAAACTGCAGAATCACATGTAAAGCATTGAAAACATCCTGGCACAAGCCAGTGTTTCACACACTCACCCGGACATGCTGTATCTGATCTTTTTTTTAGCCAGGTTTAATATTGATGCTACTCTATGTAATTTTGAGGCTTTGAAGCTGCTGCCCAATAGATTGCTTCTGGAACTGTTTCATAAGTAAATAATTTTACTGTCACTGCACACTGCTGTTAGTGTAGCATCACCTGCACCTACAGACAACTTTTCATAACTGGCTAACAATATATCCAATATGTCTTAGGGATATTGGTTGTATTAAAGCCATCTACCTGGTATAGCATTGCATAATATGACAGGGCTGTGGAAAAAAATTCAGAATTCTTGCTAGATAAAGGGTGCATGCAAGTATTGAAGATTATTCTAGCAAAAATCATTGCCAAACAAAAAACCAGCTCCAATGCTGAAAAGGTCACTGGCAAATGAAATGTTCTTTAAAGGATTATGTAATTCCTCATATGGGTTTTAATACCAATTTAGTGAGCACTGCCTCCAGGTTCACAGAGCTTTAGATCAGATTTTCACGTTACTAATGGATAGAGATCTATGTCACTTCTGTAGCCAGAAACTGCTTGAAGTAGAAAGCGGGAAAGCAACATGAAATGAATACAGCGGGCATTTATCTTCACAGAACCAGTGCTTTCAGCATAGCACATCAGAAAGCACTACATTCAGATTGTCCCCATCATACAACATAATCAATATGGAATTGACCTTTTGCATTCCTTGGATAGTTGCAGTGTTCTAAGGCATTGAAATAAATAGATGCTCTCAAAAGATGGTAAGTAGCTGCCCTCTGCCTCTTCTGTATGTAAAAAAGAACTTTTCCATTAAGACTTCTCCTATCACTTTGTAAAGGGTAGAAAAGCAAAGATAGCACATCTTACTTAATTAGAAGTCCAGTCTACCAGCCAAATAGCTTGCTTGATCCAGAAGTGTAGAATTCAACCTTTGGTTTAGGTTTCATGTAATACATAGAAGACTATACTGCGTCTCAAATTAGAAGAACTGGTTGCATTTGAAAA
>NW_009218405.1:9611-10356 GCF_000690835.1 Fulmarus glacialis | reverse complement strand
ATTTAAAAACAATTTTTATGAAAAAAAAAAAAAAAAAAAAAGGTTTGCTGTTGGGTTTTTAATTAAAAGTATTTACAAGGTCATTTACAGAACTTCTTGCAGAGACTATAAATGAAACTTTAGAATTTAAATGAGAAGCTTTTTCTTCCCTGCTGTAAATAAGAATATCCTTACTGGCTATAAATTTGCTATTTTCAAAGTATGGCTTGAACTTCAAACTCTATCTATGCAGGTCGATCATCTGTTAGATACTCAGGAAGATCTTTACTTAATTCTAAATTAAATTAGTGCTAAGCAGCAAAAGATTACCCGGCATCCAAAAAAAACCCTGTTTATAATCTTTATTTTAAAACACTTTATTATTGCTCAAACTGATTCTCCTGTGTACTAAACATCAGTTTTGCATATATAATACAGAGTTTTGGTACCCTACTGTGTTTTCTCCATTATCTCCCAGCGGCTTTTCCCTAGTTAATGTCATGGATTTGTGTTCTCCAGTCTCAAATTTCAGAAGAGTTTTACAATATACCTAATATTTTCCCATCTTCTCTGCTACTTTCTATTAGTTCTGTGTTCCAAGATGTTTGGATTCACTTGATTTTCATTTTTCTTAAAAGAATAAAAATTTTTTTCTGTTTTTTATGGTATTTGTCTCTCATCCTTTCCTTGGAAATGCGAGTCTAGATGTTCAAAATTTCGGCAATGTCTCCACCAGTAAATAAATTCCCTCTGACACTTAAAAAAG
>NW_009218405.1:0-9597 GCF_000690835.1 Fulmarus glacialis | reverse complement strand
TTGACCTATGGTTACTTGCTTGAAAAGTGTCTAATTAGGTATTTAAGATATATTAATATCTTCTCTTTGTTCTTTAGGGTTTGCTTCCCCAAAACTTCCTTCCTCCTAACCTCTTTTTGTAGTTATCCCCTAGTCACATCTGTACTTTTCGTCCTCCCCAGGATTTGTGGCTCCAGCGACAGGGACTGCACAGTTTGGCACAGCAGCTCTATAGTTTGAGGCACTACAGGCTGTGAATACTTTTTCAGCGCTGAGCATTTTCCCTGTCTGCGTTGCCGCACGACACGCATTGGAACCTGCAGCTTTAATTTTGACTTTGAAGACTATATTTAAGCATTGATCTGATTTACAAAATTTCTGAATGCCCACTGCTATCGTGAGCTTCAAAGTCACTCCCAGTGCAGCTGAAAACTTGGCACTGGGACAGGGGATGTCCGGATAACAAATACGCAAATCTTGCTTTTGTAGGCATGCATCTCAGCAGCAGCTGCTGGGTTCTGAGTGCTTTGGAAAATCAAGAAGGCATGTGACTACAGACTTCAAAAGCCTTTGCATTTCCAGTTTTTAAACTCTAGGCCTGCAGGTAAAACCTGCAGAATGCTGGGTGACTTAGGATCCTCATTGCTGTTCATATTCTATGCTTTCGGTCTTGCGATTGCTAGATCAGTACACATTGGTATTTCTTTCTCCTTCTATCGATTGTAGTGCTTCTTGTTTGTTTGATTAAGAGGGGAAAAGTTACTGAGGAGAGCAGTACTGAATGGTCATATAATGCTTCTAATGCTGCTTTAAAGGTCCCTCCAAACACAAATCTGAGCCTTGATTCACTTGTAATCAGTCATTACTAGACAGTAAATTGAGAGGGGGTTTCATAATGTTTGTATGTAAGGCAAAACTTCAGTTAAAGTTCACAAGCCTGGAGGAACACGTCTTTTATTATAAACTAGTTTTTACTATAAACTAATTATTTATTAACTAATATTAACTTTTATTTTCTGGGGCTTGGAGCTTTCGAATTGAAAGAAATCCAAATTTATCTTTTGTCTAGTTTTCCCATTTTTTGCACAGCTGCTTGCACTGAAAATATTCCATTTCCTACAAAAAATGTGTTTGCTTTTTGTGTAGTCCTTATGATTTTAGAGTACAAGTGACTCATAAATACTTATTAGTTTCTTCATACAGTAACTCTGAGAGCTGAGAACTATTATTCCATATATTTTCATGATAAGAAATGAGAGACCAAATTACTTCCTACAGAACTGACAGAAAGGCCAAACCAAAGTTCTTTTGTGAGGACTTTTGTAAGTGTTTATACAGGGACTTTCAGATCAATCTCTGTAATTTTTTTTAAATTTTAAGAAGACTGCAACACTAAAATTCATTTTTGAGGTTTTTTTAAATTTTTATTTGTTTAAGCAGGATGCCTCTAAAATGTAGTTAATAGTAATTGCATGCTTTCATAAAATGCTCCCAATTATTACAATGAAAAATAAAAACAAAAGCTACCTCTGCTCTCTTTGTGGCATATTGCTCTCATTGTACTACTCTTACATTGTCTACAGATTACAAAAATCCTAGAGCAAAACTTTTTGGTATTCTTTTATCAAGCTAAACATGCAAGAATACCTTAATATTCTGGAAGTCCCCGGATACTATTTCTGTGCCACAGCAGAGGGTGGAAGGTATCCTTTCATTTCCAGAAATTATAGAAGGAGGCTAGAAAACCAGTTTAAAGATTGAACATTTAACTGTGCATGGCTAAAATTGGGGAAGACAGATTCTTCCTAGGTGACAGGCTGTGAAGTGTGGCTGCAGAATTGCTATTAGTATTGAGAATGAGATTTTTCAAGTGCTGTAATACTAGCTCAGAGAAACAGATGCCACTGGAATTTTAACCAAACGGCTGAAGAAATTATTTCAGAAATAAGTATCAGCCTCTCTTGCTCATTGTCTTTGGAAATGTCCAGAAATTAGTGATTTAGACACTATGACTGCTGTGTAAAGAATGTTGTAAGAAAATGTCTATTTGTGAAGAATTTTCAGTCAGACTGAGATCTTTTAACCCTACTTCTACATCTGTTTTCCTCTCACTTCCAATATTTATGAGCTCTGCACATATTCCATATGATGCTTCAAGAAGATGATGTGATATATGTTATGCAGGACTAGAAAAGAGGAAGTGATAGGGGACAATAATGGCAGGTGACCCTGACTGCAGGCAATTACCAATGGAAAACATGTCAGAAGAATTTGAAATAACCATGGACATCTATTGGTTCTGAAAACATCCAGGCAGTGAAGGATAGTAGCCAAATTTGGGGGGTTTGAGAAGACGTAGAGCTTACTTCCGAAAATACTGATTGCCACCTCATCCCACATACAACAGGTGAGAGTCTGTAATTACACACGGGAAGACACTTTCTCACCCCAAGGAATTTGAGCACCGCTGTTTTCCTTCCCTGTCTTCTCCCTTTTGAGTCACTTTTATACCTATCTCAGATGCTGTTAATTCATTGAGATACCTTTCATTCCAAATATAAATTCTTGAGCAATGAACATGAGATCCAGAAATACTAAGACGTCAAACTTGCTAGTGCAGCCTAGATTAGTCTTTGATATTTAATCTCACAATATTCCTTTCCTGTGTGTTATATGTGGACTGCAATAGAACAGAACAGAATTATATTTTTCTAAAGTATCTTTTATTCCATTCCCCAATGCATGTTTCTCTTAATACTGGCCTCCTGATGAATTTTTCATTGTTTTTCTAAACTTAACTTTTGACCTTTGCAGCAGTTCTGGACTCACGGCTTTCATACGATACTGAGTCCCTCTCTTGTCCTGTAGGCAAAAATGTACTATGTAATATTCGTCTACTGTCCTGTCAGCAAGGGTCTTGCTCATAAGGACTCTAGTTTAGAAGGTGTCTATCTTCTGTTCAGTGACCCCTTAACATTTGTTACTGGCAGTCACTAGGTATATTTCTTTTTTAGGTACTTTTTACCAAAAATCTTCTTCAGCAAGTAGCTCACCTAAGGTCATGTAGGTACCTACTGGTTTCCTGCCATCATCCATCTTTCCTCCCACTCTTTACAGTTTAGCCTTGTATAGGTTCGCTCTTCTTCCTGATTTCCTTTGTATTCTCCTTCCTCTGTCAATATAGTTGTCAGGATTTTGTTTTCTTTCATACTTAAATCTTTTCTTTTCTGCCCCATTGTAGCACATTGTAGTCTGTGCTAGAATCAAACCCTGGTTCGTCCCCATGCCTTTTCCCCTGGGTCTTCTTTCTGCACTCAGACCATTTATGGAAGAAATGCCACAAAACATTTACTACTTCTTTTCTGTCTTTCTTCCCCGGTTAACAACTCTTCTCCCATTCAGTGGATTTTCTCACCCCAACCATCAATCACCTTGTCACTATCTTCAAGACTCCCCCCACTGCAGCCAGCATTTTACTTGTTGCACAAATAGTCCTCTCAGCCTCCCAAGAGGAACCTGACCAAACAGAGTGCTTTTGCATTGCTTTTGTCTTCCTCTTCTTAAACTATTAAATTTACCTATTAAAACCAGATTTTTCTTGACTGCCTTTTCCCTAACTCTTTACTTGTTCCTCACTATGTAGCCTGTCTTCCTCATGCTCTTTTTATCTTCCCTTTTTACTATTTTCACTACAGAGAAGTGCTTCCTGGCGTGTTTGACTTTTACCTCTGAGACATCCCTTTTCTGCATCATTGCAGATGCAAGTGATCTATCTTTTAGGTTTGTAATCTTTAGTTTAGAGTGCTTTTTAACACTGACATGTAAAACCTATTTTTAAATGTGGCAGATTCTTTTTCAGTGGTGGTGGGAGCTTGCAAAGCACTGCAAAGATACAGTTTTATTGTCCATTTAAATTCTTAAAGCTTTGCCATCTTACAATTCAGTTGCTGTGGCATCATGTTTTCTGTTCCTGTCAAAGGCCGTTTTGCTCTGCCAGTGTGCATATAGAAGGATGCTGCTAAGGTCATTTTCCTAGTCCATCACTTTGACTTTCACACTCTGCAATTGCTTTCCCCTTCTGCGTTGCACCAAACAAAGTACTTTTTTAACTTTCCAAGCTCTTCAGGTCTTATTGCAGTCTCAAGTTGTCATTTCCCTCCTCCAGGTGGTCTTTGAGGCCAACTTTCATCACACCCATGTTAAATTCTGAACTGCATACATTCAGGCATCGAGTGACACATCCATCTTTTATTTCCTACAATCTTCCGTAGAACTCTGTGTTATTCCCTTTCAAACCACCGCTTAAACCACCGTTCTTCTTTGATGTGGTGCTCACAAAAGTGGGGATTGCTGGGCTTTTGGTGTACTGAGATCAGAAGCCAAGCACACCCACAAATGTTGCCTCATTGTTTTCCTTTATTCCTCCCATCTGTCGCTGTCCATCTGTTTTGTCATATAGTTTAATTCTAGTCTTTCTGAGAAGAAAACAGGTTTATATGTCCATAGCATCACTATCTACAGCACTTGACACACTGGGATCATGAACTATGGCTAAAATTCAGAGATGAAGGCCATAGGATAATGCAAACAAATAAAAGAAAAGTAGGTGTAATTATTAGAAGGATTTTACCAGTATTTTACTGAGGGTTATTTTTTTTCATTTTTCTGACAATGACAGTGTTCATGATTTTTTAAAAAAATTCTTCTTGTCTTTTTCCTAGTAGTTTAGAAATGTTAGTATTGGGTTTTTTGTCACAACAAACTAATCAACGTTAATTTGTGTGTGTGAATTCTGGCAGAATTTTTCCATCAACTGTTCAGGAACATTTTCTCTAAAACAGTCTGTAATGTGGTGACACAACAAGTGTAAAAAGGACACATTAGCATCCCTGCCAATAATGACAAGAGGGAGTTAATCCATATGTTGATATACTGTCAGTCAAATGCAAACTAAAAAATAAATTTGTCTTTAGGCAAAAAATAAAAGGGACATTCCTTGATTCTTTTTTGTTTGTTTGTTTGGCTGTTGTCCTCCCCCATGACTTTGTGTGGCTAATGTGCATAAAAATAAATACCATGGCTCATGGTAGACATGTTGTGAGCTACATGTTAGGAAGGTAAATTTAATTTGTGTCTCTTTTTCTGAAAGCTGTTTTTCTTATTGCATAGTCTAATATTAGGAAGCAGAGAGGACAATCGGTAGCTTGGTGTCCCTTCTTCTGCCATTTTCTCAAAGCCTTCAGTGAAGATCCATATGCTTACTTTGCCATTTCTACACACAGTTCCTTTCCTTGTCCAAATGTCAGGGGCAGAGGTGTGCTAGGGACCCTGACTAGAGTGTAAAACCAGCAGAACAGCACTTTTAAGGACCAAACTTTCCTACTGGCTATAGGAAACATATTGGTGTTTTAAGCAACTGTTGGTTTTTGGTTTTTGTTTTTGTTTTTGTGTTTGTTTTTAATTTTTATTTTATTTTATTTTATTTTTATGGGGAATATCAAGGTTTGCATTTCTAGTTTTTCCAACTTTGCGCCCCTCTAGATGGCTACTATGTTCTCCTAAAATGCCTTACTGAACATCAAGGGACATAATCATGTCTCTAAAAGATTTGCTGAATTGATAACGTAGCTTTATTCATGAAGAGTTATGATAATTTTTCATGTGTGTGCAGTGGTTAACAAGGTATTTTGATAGAATTTTCTCCTGTTATATAGTGTCAGAGTCCCTAATGTCCCTAACCTCTGAAATAATTTCTAGTCCAGATAATGAACGTCAGTGTCTGTGTGTCATTTCTGTCTTTGAAAATGTCCCCTGAAGCCCAGCAATACAGTGGAGTGCTGTTTTGATACTGACTACTCAGAAGAACAGTCAGTCAATGGTTTGACAATTTCTAATCTAGATACATGAGATAAGTCAGTTAACAAAGCCCAGTTAGCTCACTATAATGGCAAATATCAAATAATTTTGTCTTTTGATATAACCGGGTGTTGTACAGAGTTGGATTGGTACTGCATTACTCGGGTAACTTTGGAAAGTGCTATCTGCTGCAGCTTAATTTGTGTATGTATATATGAAGTTTCTAACTAATGAACATCTCTGCCAGCTCCATTGTGCAAAAAGTTTTCCTCTATCAGACAGTGATAACACAACCACAATGGTTAAGCATTTGTACTTCCTAATGGTCAGAAAATACAGTACAGCCACCGCCATAAAAAACTGATCGAATTACGTAGCCAGACCACTTCTGGTTTTCATAACAAAAAATTCTCATTTATAAAAAATATCTATCTTTCTGCATGAATTCATTGCAGGCCTCTTTGGACCTAAGAGTTCCTAAGCAGAAAGTATGATTTGCTCTTGATAGAAAGTATGAACCGTTGCAAATCCCCCTCCTTCCTCCCCCTCCCCATTCAAACTGTGCCTGTATCTGACACTGACGGTCAGTACCCAAATGTATCAGAGGAAGCGATCCTAAATAAATCCTAAATTGGGAAGTTACAGATAGGTGGGGTTACGTGTGAAGTTTCATCTTAACCTCCTCAGTTAGAGGTAGGAGTTTTCCTTGCTGACTTTTAATGCATTAGGATAGAAGCAAGAGAAATCCTGAACCCAATTCAGTAGCATATTTCCTCCCTGACTTCAGTGAGGACAAACTATCTCTCCAAGACCTTCCTCTCAGATTCACTGTAAAAGTCTGCTCTATGTTTCCCCTTCAGAAAGTAGGCCAATCAACCCTTGAGTCATCAGCAGTAGCAGAAATAACCTCTCAAGTTAACCAAGGAATTTTGTGGAACTCTTACTGCTTTACCTCTTTCTATTGTAGTCCTGATATTGATGGCGAACAAGATACATACCACTTATTGGGTGAAAGGCAAGACACTTCAGTGTGTCATGGTTATGTTATTACAGGTAGCTTTTGACAGATACAAACAAGTATACAATAGGCAACACATGAAAAAGTAACAAACAATACAGCCCTCTAATGGTAAAAGTGATTGCTAACATTTCAAAGAATAAATAATGATTGCATGAGAGGAATATTTTTACGAGTCATATAAAACGTAGTGCCCATAATCCTTTCTCTGGTACTACTAATACCAACTGGATTAAAGTAAAGAAGATGTTAAATCCAAATAGAGGATGATAATGAATCCCAAAGCACAGCAAAAACACGTAGCCCTGATCTTAAAGGCCAGCAGAACTGAAAGAGGCAGGAGAAACAGGAAGGATGCAACATTTTCTCTGTGATTGTTCTCCATAATTGCATAGCTCACAAACTTGCACTGTGCTTTGGGGGCTCCTTTGCCTGGTTTCAAAAAAATTGTTGCTCCATTGGGGACATTCTTCTTTCCTAAGCTACACTGGGATCTGACTTTGACCTGAATCCTACTTTTGAGTGCTGATGGTTGAGCCTAAAGCTGCTTTTGTGATTGACTGTACTTATGGTAATGCCCTACAGTTTCCAAGGCAGTGATCCTGTGGTGCTATAAAAGCAACAACTGAAACTAAGGGATCTCGTTCTTTTCATGAACATTAGAAAACACAGTTGTGTTCAATTAATTAAAATGGGAGATAGTCGGTTGCAGGAAGTACACTGGGAGAGGGTCCTGGCTCTGTTCTTCATCCAGATCTCTGATCTGTTTACTTGTCACACGTGCTCACTTTTTCCCTTGTGGAACAGTCCAAGGGTGGGCATAAGCTATGTGAGGAACTGGCTGAACACATGTACTAACAAAATTGTTTATGTGGAATTATTTCTGTTGTTATCTGGGGATAAAACCTCAGTTTTAGGGATATACTTCTCCCTGCAGAGTTTTCTGCTGGTTTTCTATTTCATGCCCTTTGCATGGGTCTGTCCCTAAGTGAAGGACTACAATCAGTAATGAAGTCCTGGCTGTCTAACAATCAAAGCTAAGAGCCTTATCACTATCCCAATAACTACGTTCTGCTCTCATGCCCCCATAGCAGCCTCAGCAAGTCCAACAGGCTGACATGGAAACACAGGTTATTTCCCCTCTTACCTCATATTTATGAATGAAGAGTTTAATGTGATTTCTATGATTAAATCCAGATCTCCTTCTACCGGAAAGCTTACAGCTGTGTCATAGCTGGCCAACAGAGACAGCCAGTGTATCATATAAAGGTAATATGTGAACTACATAAAAAACCATTTTTATCACTTTTCTCTCTTCCTAGCTGCTACGGCATCCACATATTACATCACACAAATACATTGTAAGTTCTTTGTAGCAAAGGCTTCCTTTCCCTTGTGTTTGTATAATAGAGCGCTGACCCTTCGCTGGTATGACTGGGTGCTACTACTGTGCAGCTAAATACATGAATGAAGGAGTAAACTCTGCTCTTACTCACAGCAATCAGTAAATGGAGCTGTTTCAAATTTGGGTAATGTTTTAATACATTTTTATTTTCAGCTGAAGGTATAATTTGCTTTCTATACAATATAAGCTCTTTCAGGGCTGATGTAGCCTCCAAGATATTTATTTAGTCTACTCTTTGAATCCAGACTTTGTGCGAACCCTGATTCTTTTGGAGGCTGTTACAATTAAAACCGCGCATAGAATCTCATAAGCATTACTGAAGCTCTTTAGTTAAACCATGACTTAATAAGACATACAAGTTTGCATAGGACACAATAATTTTGGACTAGTTTGCATGTTTTTGAGAATGGGAAGAGACAGCAAATAAGAATATCAGTCTAATTAGAAGCAACTCCAGAAATAACTCCATTAGAATCGCATCAATGGCATTTCAGTGCATTTTTCAGCTACTCTGAACTTGAAATATAAGACAGCCAGGCTTCTGCAAATCAGCTACTATTAACATTTTTTCACATTATAATTCAAAAGACATTCAGGCCAAATAGATCATATTTACACATGTGAGTGATACTAACAGTGACACTGAAGACATGGAATTTGTCATACTTTCCCACAGTATGCCCCATACTATGCTATAGACTGCTTCTTTTTCATCTCTCTTGTATTCTAATAGCAAGGATTGCATTTTCATTCAGAATCATTTAACATGACTATGGCTGTGTCATCTGTGAGCAATTGTTATTAAGAAAGCAAATTATTTTTTTTTTTCTTTCATGTTTTCCAAAGCAGTTTAGCAGTTGCAAAGGAGAAGACGAGAAGACTACATACATATTATACGGATCATGTCTGGAGAACTAGTGATATGCATATCTATTCTTTGTATTTAAAATAGTTGGGCCTTGGCAAGACAACTTATGTTTTCGTCCTCTCAAGAAATTGTTCTCCGTTCATTTCAATTGTGACTGGCTGTTTTCCATGGATACTTAATACTGAAGTTCTCTCTACTGACTATGTGTCAGTACCTCAAATACCTTGCAGTCCTTTCCAGATTGGGGACTTACACAGGGCTGTACATTACAGTTTGTATTCCCAGCTACTGATATAGAGCACACCATATTTTATTCCAGAAGTGACAAATGTATTATGTTGTATACAGAATCCCATAGGTTCCTTCCCTTATATTAACTTATTTGTGTGAGAGGCAGTGTCTATCAATTCCTTACAGTTTTACTCTTATAATTACAATTAGGCCAAATCATAGAATCACGGAATCATAGAA